>NW_010405152.1:36716-46269 GCF_000710305.1 Buceros rhinoceros silvestris | reverse complement strand
CGGCACGGCTGCTGCCTCCCTGCACTTGACCGTCGGTGGCGAAGGGTTTTGACACTATTTCTTCCGCCAGCTTCACCTTAGCCCTCATCCCAGAGGCGACAGCGCTGAAATGCTGCTCAGAAGCGGGGACATGGTTTGCGGAAAACCGCCCACGCTGCCCTCGCCCTCCCGGGGCGATCCCTTCCGGCGCCGAGGTGCGCACCCTGCAGCCCCACCGCTCCGCACCCCGCGCTCCAGCCTTACAAAGAGCGGAGGTTCAGTAAGAGGTTCTGGTGCTGGTTTGACCCTTGTTTAACCTCCGTTTTAGAAAATGACACATGGGCAGCATGAAATCCAGTTCCCACCTCAGAGTGTGTTTGAACGTACACACGTTTGATTAAGTGTGCCGTATGTATCTTCCTCACTTTTTGCCTCATGGAATGTTTGTCACTCCCTCTCTTTTTCCTTCACAAGTCAAATTTATGGAAACAACAAAAAATTGTCTTTATTAAATCCTAGTTCCAGAACATAAATGATTCCTGATTTCATTCTGTTAAACACTTCTACCAAAATAGCACAGTCCTCCCTAACATAGCCCTGTTATATTACTGTCATCCTGTATTTATTTGTTAACAGAGATGGCTCTCTGGAGTAAAGCAAACCTAACAGAAAGCAAATTCAGACACCAGAAAAGATCACTGAATACTTTTTGGTTGATCTGAGCCCTCCATCTTCTGTCACACGTACCCACACCATCTCTCCACAACAAATCTAAGCGCCTTGAATTCATTTGTATATATCTCCCTGGGATATTTATTATGCAAGTCTCACAACCTTTACTCACATCGATTTTCCCCTCTTTCCTCCCTGTTTCTACTGTCTAGGATCTGGAGCCTTGCTAATGGTAACAGACTACAGAGCCCACCATGACTGGAAAGGGGCCTCAAAAGAAGCCTGAGTCAAAGAGATCAACCGCTGCCTGTCTGGGGGCTGCACAGTTTGGGGTTTTTTTGTTTTTTTTTTTTCCTGTGCTCCCACTTGCAGTGGATGCACTTACATACAAAGACAGTCGGCATGCTACTGGAAATGTCAGGCATGACAATGTCAAGCAATGAGCTTGAAGACCTGTTTTCTCGTAAGTATTGGTGGTCTACTTAAGGTCTTTGGCACACTGGAGAACCTATGTGAGGGAGTTCGTGCTCCACACATTATGTCCCATACTATGCGTAATGTACTAATAAAATGTGCTGAGAGTCCCCTGGCCTGTCAAATACTAAAGTAAATCTGAAAACTACAGGCAAATGGAGAAGTACGTGCCATTTTAACTATGGAAAATACTGGTGATGAATCCTGGGTGTATACTTTTAACAATTTTAAATCCCATATCTAGAAAAATAAATGCAGTAACTCAAAACTGCCTTCATAACTTAGATTCTTGAAATATAGAAACAAGTCTCCAAGGCAATAATATCCTTCCTACGTGGGTGGACAGTCCTGGAAATAATATTCCAGATGGAGTTTGGTCGCCTATTTGCTTATATATTTGTCACTAATTATAATCAGCCATAAAACGAGACCTGATCTTTCTCCCAGATTTGTAACAAAGATAATTTCTCTATCTCACATTACTTCTATTCTGTGGAGGTCAGGAGAGTCAAAACCTTTTACAGCAAAATCTGTTCTTATTGTCCAGACCTTAGAGTGGGTACTTGGCAAACCAAAGATAAAGTGGGATAGAAGGCTGAAGGCTGATGTGGCTGAATGAACATACTCATCATTTTACCTCCACTCCTGAGGTATTGAAGTAAAAAAGCATGGATAAAAGCCATAGCTAGCATTCTGCACAAAGGGAGTCAAAGGCTTTCTTTTGGGAAAACTCTAAAAAGAGAATCTTTCTATGATTATTCACCTCTGCTGATTTTCCTGCTGGAACGGTGAAGTAGGTCATGAAGATCTTCAGCTGAATTCTCAGCTGACTCTAGCATCGTAGGATTTATACTTGATTTTGGATGGCACAGTGTTCAACTCCTTTAGATTCATCAGTATTTATTACTACATGACTTAAACCCTCTTAATGCTACCTCTGATTTTGGCTTAGTGAGTATTGCTGAGCCTATACTGAGTCATAGTACAACATGGAGGGTCTAGTAAAGGGGAGTGTGAGTGGTAATTAACACAAATATAACAGAAAGTAATATCTGTCATCTCTAACATTGACTGACTGCTTAGCATTCTCTCGTGTCCGTGCCTCTCAGGCTTTCTGTAATAGAAGCTTTGAGTATGACCCAGCCTGAAATTCAGAATCAGTCAACAGCAAAAGTCTCAGTGCCACCAAAGAAATGCTTTAATTCCTCACTTTTATTACTGTCTACATACAGTACAACATAGTAATTTAAGTAACATATAGTTTGGAGCAAAATAAGAATAAAATACTGTTTGAGATTACGAACTATTAAACACATTTTAATGATTTATAAATATATGTGTGTGTGTCTGTGTGTGCATACCAGCACACGCACACACACATACACACACAAGAAATAATTGAGTACATGGTGACTTCTGCTATAATCCTTGGTTTCCTTGCATTACATTCTTTATATCTGTAGGAGGTTTTCTACATAGCAATGCAATCACAGAAAACTATATACACCAATCTTTTTATATATCTATCTAATACGATCAATGCTCAAAAATGTTTGATACTAACCAAGCCCTCCAGGACTTCCTGCTCAAGATGAGTAGTGGTGAAAGTTCCACAAAATACATGATATTGTGATTTTATAAAGATCAAAGCTTGAAATAAAATACATTAAAGAAAAAGGCAAGTCATTTGACTGCAGTTCAAAGTATTAATCAAAATATTTCCATGCGCCTGGGAACATTTGTGGAAACTGTACTGGAAAAATATTTGTGCTGTAATGTACTCTTGCTAAAAGCAAACCCAAGAGAAATAGATGTTCACATTGTAACTTAGGCAGACATAAGTTAGGCAATGTTTACTGGAGCTGTTAAATGTGAAGAAACACCAAAAATTGCACAATAAGTGCACGGACTAAATAAGGAAAATTTACATGATACTTTTGCAGTGCAACAGCCAACGTAAGATTGATGGGTCATTCATAACATTCACCTGACACAAAAGTGCAAAAGCAAAGTCAATGACTGACTGGCAGAGTCATAGTCTCAAGCAGAGCTACGATGTAAAACATAAATGTAAGAAGGTTATGATGTTACAATATTTTAGATGAGTCTAAAAGCAAATAAAAATGTCCTGTTTCTTAGGACATAGATAGCAGTTCTGCCCGTAGAGCCACTAGCACATCACCCTGCTTAGATTCAGAGACAATCTAGAGACCAGCAGTATCTTCAGGACTGAGAGAAGTATCTGATTTCACCTGAATATTCTAAACACAAACAGAAGTATTTTCAGAAAGGTTCTTTTAATTAACGAACACATATGCCGCAAATGCATATAGCACTGCTGTTACTGAAACTCTGAGGTAGTGCTGCCAACACTGTGGAAAGCAGAAACATGTATCACCATTCATTTTCAAGATAAGACTGAAAAAGATGACTGGAAATCCCTCAAGAATGTGAAAATGTGCCATTTTACAAAGTGTATAGTATGTATATAGAAAGTGGGAAATGCTATGAATATCACCACAAAAAAAAAGAAAAAAAAAAGAAAAAAAAAAGAAAAAGAAGGATGAGTCCTAGCTTCCCTCTGCGTATGACTGAGCACCAGATATGATGAGTAGCAAGTATGGGGGGCGCCACGTAAAAGTACTGGAGAAGGAAAGCAACAGGCACCCTGCAGTGACTGAGAAGGCAAGGCACATCTTACACTCTGCTATGTTTGAAAGGAAGGGGGATGTGACACACAGGTAGGGAGATCAGCAATTTCTCATGGCGAACAGCACAGGAGGGAGACAAGTGATGTTGCAGCGCCACCGAGTACAGCTTTTTTCAGCCTGTGGTGAAAGGATCTCATCAGGCAGCACACTAAGTGCCAGCTTCATGGCACCTTGCTAAGAGGTTGCCAAGGACCAGAGACTTTTGAAATGTGTAGTTACTCAGAGCTGCCTCACTGCTGACGTTTGAATCATTCCAATTAAATGAGACAGGCCAATAATTTGCAGGATTTCTGATGTGAAGTGATAATTTCTTGAGAAGAAGTAATACCACTTCTACTAGTGAGGGCCCAAAATGTCCAGAGGCTCTCCTGGTCTACAGCAGCTGAAGCAATTGCTGACAGGTTCTAGTCTAAAGCCCCAGACACGGGGGAGGAAAAAAATGAAAACAGCACACAAGCGAACAAACAAAAAGCCCCACATATTCTCATTTTCCCTTTCAGACATTTTTCTGTCCACATGATACGAGCAATCTTATTTCCGAAACAAAATGGAATTGTCTTGCATAGAAGTTGCCCAAATGAGAGCGTTAACACAAGCCTGATGCAGTTAGTCATCTAAATGAGATTACTCAAAAATGAGGTTACAGTTCAAAAAATTCACTGCCTGGTTTCCAAGATGAGGCAGAGCCAAAACAAGGGAAAGTCAAAACTCTTAGGCAGAGCTTTTTAGATTTGACCTAACACTATTCACTGCTCCTTTTCCAGTCATCTACTTTTCTGCTTCATTTGTCATACTCTTAGGTATGAGATGTGTAAAGAAACCAGTGGGATGGGTTTTTCACAGTTATTTCTTACATTTGAGACTTGGTCTTGCCATTTAATCTTTGTTCACATTAGTCATCCCACTGGCTTTCATGATTAACATTTGTGAGTAATCCTTATTTAAGCGTCAGCACTAAATCTATAGGAAATGCACCTCATTTGATTTCCACCAGGAGTTTCTGAAGTCTAGTATGCTTGACCACTGAAGGCAGACAGACACTGAGGACAGACATTTTTCTGTGACATTGCGCTTGAGTAATGATGCTGAGAGCAAACAACGGCATGAAGGATTTTTACAGCCACCGTAACAACTAAGAATAGTAAAATGTGTATTAAAAGACTGAGCCGTTGGCTCTCTTATGATAGTAATTATCACTGAGTCACTTGTTGAAGCCACTGTGCTTTGCAAAATAGTTGGAAATGTGTTCTGTTGAAGTGAAAATTGAGTAGTAAACTTAAAGACATCAAGAGCTATAAAAAGTTTGTCACACAGCAATGATTAGCAGAAAGACAAGAAGAAGCCTTTGTTCTGTGCAAGGGGTGTCTGTGCTAGTGTTTTATGGTTATTGTATGATAAAGCTGTGCAAGCACTGGGACGGCTAATTATAGCCTTGTGAAAGAATGGAGTGTAATATTTAGTGTTAGACCTTTGCTCTCAAAGACTCTAGAGAGCCTGGAAAACACCCTGAGCTTGTTCCTGGTTGTTCAACAGCTGTTGTTGCATGGACTTCATCATTTGAAGTTAGGCAGATGGCTTAATTCAAACTTTTCCTCTTAAAATCTTCTGCTCAGCTACTTGGTATCCTTGGAGGACTAGAAATAACATTGTCATCATTCCTTTTCATCCTTAACGTGTTCAGATGACTTAAGTTTTTTCCTTCCATGCATGCAGCAGGGAGGTGCCCTTCTTGCAGGTGAGTCCAACTGGGACCTAGAGACACGGGAAGCCGAGACCTCTTCTACTCAAGTCCAGAGCAGGACTTTGTGTGATAGACACGTGGAAAAACCTGTACCAACCACTGCTGGTATAAACCCCTGCTGCACTGGTGGCTTCCTAACTCTTGGACTGCAGAGTTCTAAAATTAGCATCCAGGACGGTGGGTAAAAGTGGCTGAATATGCAGAAAAAGAGTTAAAACATGACCAGAGCAGACATGAAGAGCAAAAATGAGCTTGCCTTTTATAGCATAGCCATCAGAGCATTCACCATGGGAGAAGGGTATCTGCGTTTCACTACTTACATCATTCAAGCACAGTTTATGCATTTAGTGGCTAGAGCCCACCCTGAAGACCATCCTGTCTTACCTGGGATAAATAGATAGTCATCGTGGATTTTTGCAGACATTTTCTATTAATTCTGTCCTGAACCACTCCGATTCCCTCACAGAGCACCATATGCAAAAACCTAATTATTAGCTAGCTCAGAAATAGTACTCTAAAAAGAAGTATGACGGAGACTTACACAACAATGTATGCATAGTTTTCTTCATTGTGTTTCATGCAAGAAACAGATGGCAAATGCAAAAAATATCTGAATGTAGTAAAAGAGTGGGGTTGGAGAATATGCAGTCCAATGAAGCCAGTAGGTTTCAGCAGTCTGTAAACAAAGCTATTTCAGAGGTGTCTTATCTGTTAAAGCCCGTGCCTTTCCTTTAGATAGGAGAAGGAAGTCTAGTGTGTTAAGCTATTTCAACTATCAGACCCTTGTTCTTCGTGCCTAAACACCAATCCTTCAACAATATTTAACACAAATCTCTTATGTTAGAACAAGTAGACATGGATGAAGTCTGTTGTGAAATTAAACTGCAACTAGAGAAAAGGAAATCCTGATTTAGTGTTCCATAAACCTATGTTGTTGCAACACTTGAAGAGTTACAAGTATATTCTCTCTAGAAAAAACAATTTATGGCTTCAGAGCTGCTGCTAACGTAAGTCATAGCAACACAGGGAAGCATTAAGCTTCAGTGTAGTCCTGCTCTGAGTTGTCTGAAACACAGGGCAAAGGTTTGAAATAATGATGTAAGTCGAATAATGGTTTAAAAAGCCTGCAGTGTTAGTGGCAAGCTAACTTCACCTAGTATTGCTAGCCATCCGGTATTGATGTTTGAGCAACTAGAGAAATTATTTGAATTAACTCTAAAAGGTGGACTGTGGCAGGTCAGAAGGAATGGGGCAACAAACTAAAAGGAGAGAGGTTTTTCCCTGCCATCCCATTGGTATTGCCTGCACATGGCACACACCCTTGCAAGTTACCCAGCCTCCTTTCAGAACATGGCAGAACCTGTCCTTTACGCCTGCTAATGATGACATCATCTATAGGAAAATTTTCTCAAGATTTGTCAAGCTGGCTTCTAAGGTGTCTTTCCTCATGTTCAAAGAGAAAAGGAGACATCAGACAGGGAGAAGGACAGAGCTGAGGAGAGTTAGTATTTGCCCAGCGGCAAAACCTGATGTAGCTGCATGCGTTTGTGTTTGAGGCGTTGAAACACTTACATGAAACACTAGCTGTGAACTTCTTACTGAGTGGACAGAGTACCACTTCCAGAATTAGGTCAAGAGGCCCAGGTTCCACTGCTGGCAATAAGGAGTACAAAAAGCTAAACTAAATATTCAAATGTCCCCAGAAAAAAAAATCCGAAGAAAATAAGGGATCAATGAAGCAAGACTTCCTGAGGGTATTTAACAGTGAGTCGACATGGAAAGGGTAAGAGATTGTTTCTTTTTCTAGGCCAAGTCCCAAATGCTTTCCATGCAATTGGTGAAAATAAGCCTAGATTTTGTTTCCGTACCCCCTGTAAGTTCTAAGGACAAGCCATGTTTTTAATTTAATATTACTTCTGTTTGGCTCAAAACATGTGAGAAGAAAAACGTTATTTCCTTGATATAAATAATCTTCTGAAACACAAGCCTTTTCCTTTTTAAACTGAGTATGTGTCTAGAAGGCACAACACACACCATCTTGAGCTTAGGAATACAGTTCTGATACAGAAGTCAGCAGAGTGGTAGTTGATGCAGCTGTACTCCTGCCTAGTGAACCTAAGCTAAACTCTGCTTGGGCTAATTAACCATAAATGAATGTCATTAAGTCTCAGAAAAATAAGCATGGACAACTCCTTCCAGACTGAGATATTCTTCTCTAACAGAAAGCTGATGTAGTTATCTGTCAACAGTTCATGGACATGAACTGATGTTAGTTCCAGTGGCCAGTAATGGGAATGAAGTAAAATGGTCAAGAACACTTTTCATCCGAATTCCCAATTTGCCATTTTTGTTTATTGTTCCTCAGACACTATTTTTAGCAAAAAATCTGTTCCCTTCCCTGTTAGAATAGAAAGAAAACAGTAAAACCTACTGAAAAGAAAGGTTAAGGAAGTGTTTAGCAAGACCATTTTATCAGCCAGTT
This sequence comes from Buceros rhinoceros silvestris, assembly GCF_000710305.1. Taxonomy (NCBI): domain Eukaryota; kingdom Metazoa; phylum Chordata; class Aves; order Bucerotiformes; family Bucerotidae; genus Buceros; species Buceros rhinoceros. The sequence goes on along the minus strand of NW_010405152.1, from coordinate 38,210 downwards.
TTTCAGCCCTCCTTCTTACCCCGGGCCATGGATGACCTGCTTGCACAATTTGTGAACTGGTTCCCTGTAGAAAATCTGGGATCAAGCAGGCAGCAGGCAATAGAAACCTAAATAAATTGAGATCTGACAGAAGACCACTACTACCTACCAGCCTTTGTGGATATCCTTCATGTTCTCATCCACTGCACGACAAGAGCACATCCTTCAAAGGATGAAGGAAACAGTAAGAGGCCCCGAAGTTGCAGATAAAGATATATTACCACATCCAGAATACCTTACTCAATCTATGCCCTATTCACTTATACATTCCTGAGTTGTTACTGAGGTAAAAAAAAAAAAAAAAAAAAAAAAAAAAAAAAAAAAAAAAAAAAAGAAAAGAAAAAGACTGGTAGGGTAAGGCTGTTTGAAATGCCACCAACTCTTACAGTTTTCTGGGGCAATTGCAGTCCTGTGCAACACAGCAGGTGCATGGTGATTCTGCTGCTGCCAGGAAGAACTTGGTCTATTATTCACATGCAATGCAGCCACTCTGCAGTACACGTTGGTAAACTGGGCTGGGTACAAGCCCACCATATGGCAAAAAACGGGCTCTGCTGCTCTCAGCACAGAAAGCAGAAAGAAGTTAAACGGAGCCTAGAGGAATAAAAGGTTAAACACTTCTTTGCATATGCAGACACTTTGATCAACAAGAGTCTTCAGGTAATTGAGCAAATTTAGTGCTTCCCTGCTCAATGGGTGTCGGATCCAGAATAGGAACTCCCTCAAAATAGGCTCAGTTGCAGGAGCAACCAGAGTAAAGGGAAATGGGTATTTTGCTGTCCTTGAAGCTTTGCTCGTTCTCTCGCAGCATTTATCACTCCCATTACAGAACTCCCAGGCAAACAGCTTTCTGGCCCTTCTCAGAGCAGTCAGCCCCAGTCTTGCCTGCCTTTGAGGCTGATAACGAGTCTAGCTTTGTGATGACAGCCTGCAAGCCAAGGGTTGCCCAGTGCTGAGGCACGTTGTTCAACAGGCTGACCTAGCACTGGGAAGTCTCAAGGCCTGGCACCTCATCTCCTGAGGCTGATAACGAGTCTAGCTTTGTGATGACAGCCTGCAAGCCAAGGGTTGCCCAGTGCTGAGGCACGTTGTTCAACAGGCTGACCTAGCACTGGGAAGTCTCAAGGCCTGGTACCTCATCTCCCCAGCAGACTGCTGGGCAGACTGCTAAGGAGCTGCATTGGCATGCTGGCATGAAAACAGGCAGGATTTTGACTGAAACCTGCCTGGCAGGCAAGTTGTAAATGTGCCTGTGTTTTGTCAGAAGATTTGTTAAAACAGACACATTCCCACAGAATGTTCTAATTTTGATTAATAAGCATTTCAGGGTGGGTATCATGATCCTCTGGAACATTTCTGTCCACCTTTGCTGATGATAAGCTGCACATTTACAGCATACCCCACTGCAATGATCCTTCAGTGTTTCCCACTCAAAACGCTCATGCTGACAAGAGA
>NW_010405152.1:28826-36533 GCF_000710305.1 Buceros rhinoceros silvestris | reverse complement strand
ATGCCCATCATGAATAAGGGCAGGGTACGACAAGGGCAAAGACTCCAGGCCTGGGTCGTTTGACATTAGAGGAATACTTTGCAGGCAGACAGCCCTTCCCATGCATTAAAGCACCTCACAAATATTTACAATTATGCATTGCGTTGCTTAAGGTAGTCCATCTCACACAAACTTGCTCATGGTTTGCAATTTAGTATTATGAATTACGGGCACTAGAACTGCTGAATTAGGAAAATAAGGACATAGCAAACATTATGCAAGTTAAAGAAAATAAACTGCTATCATTCTCAGCTTTGCTTTCTCTGTTTTTGCTTCTGATTACCGCCTGCCCACCCCCCCACCCCAGCCCCCTGTGTGCAGTGTCTGGTATACATTTTAAAAGCCAATGTTTTATGTTTTCATCGTTGTCTTTTGAGAGTAACGACAAGGTTCTGCTTGCTCTGACAAACTGAACTTATCCTCAGGCCCTGTATTTCAAAGCAGGATTTGATACACAGCAAACCCAGAGGAGAATAAGCCTGTCACACTTGTTTTTCTTCTTGGTTTAACTGATTCATTTATTTTCTTTTATGATATTGTAGGGCATGTAATGATCCTCCTGCACTTTCTTGAATCTGTGACTCATGAGGTAGGCTGGGTCTAAGAGAGGGGCCAAGCCACAAAGTTCACATACAGATTCCTGTTTTCGCAAGGTCTGTGGAAGTTCAGATTTGAGGTTTTGGTTGTGGACCATCTCAGGATTCAGTTCCCAGCTAAGTAATTTGACACATTTCACTCTCCTTTCCCTTCTATTCTTGCCAGTTTGGATTTTATTTCACTGATTGTGTAGCCGTGATTGGAAAAAAGAACAAAAAAGTTCTCATTATTACATTGTCTTTCTGTCAGGAAGGTGGAAGGTAGGAGGAACAGAAATCTTCCACTGGATGATAATAATCTTTCTCACACTTGCAGGCATCTATGGCTAACTAGTTACTTGATATTGCTCCTTATCAGTAGCATCTGAGCGCCTCACAGATAACATCAGTGGCAACGATAAAATCCCTAAGCAACTGCAGGACCAAGGATTTTCAGGATCTTCTTTTTCAGGTCTGATATCTATTTTGCTGAGGAGTGAGGAAGCTATTAGAGTTTGGCAATGAAAAGATAGATACACCTGAAAGGAAACATTTATGCCAAAAAGGCTGTCTCAATGTAGAGGATTGTTCTTGTTTCTGAAGACTGTCAGTTTGAGGGCTTTCTCATCCTCTCTACTGAGGTAACTTAACAAAGGCTGTTTTGTTCCTAATTCTCAAGTGCTTGTCTTAGACTTCGAGATCAGTATTGTCCAGAGGCACACAGCTGTATCAGTGCATGGACTGACATTGATACTACTGTGAGACACAGTGGAAGCAGATGGTATCATGGACTTAGTGCCCACTTATAGATCTTTGACTAATTTAAACATGACCACATGTAGAGCATTAACCTGCCTACAGGAAATCAGGCTTTGGATAAAGACCGGATGGTGTGAGCTGAGATCAGGTAGGAGGGCTACTCTGAAAACGTTAATCTGAAAGGCACACAGGTCTTCTTAATCAAAATAGTGAGAGACCCTGACATTGCATACCATTGCAAGGATCCCGAAATGCCCTCTGCCAAGTTCAGTGTGCTAAAAAACCATCCCTTTCTGCTTATGAGGAACCTGTCCATCAGGAGTTTCATACTATAGTAATTTCTAGGATGGATGACTGCAATATGGAAGATAGTGTTTGGGCTCTAACACTTGTCATGGCCCTCTTTCTGACTTAGGCCAGCATAAACAAATTAATCTAGCATTTGAATTCTTTCTATGGTTTTCCTCTCAGCTTTTAATGCCAATTTAAGCATTTGGTTCATTTGAGGATCTGGCTTCAACTTCACCAAAGACTGATTTTTTATGTAAGGTTAATTTTACTCTGGTTGTTCTAGGTTTTGTGGGTTTTTGCAGCAAGAGATTATAATCCTAATTCACCATAAAATGTGCAAGTGCTGCTAGCTCTTCACTCTTTTAATTTAATTTTCTGCATGTTGCTATGTAATAGCCTCTATAATCCTTTCTTTCAAAAATCACACATTTGTATGAACACTTTTGACATATGTAACAAACTTCTTCAGGCGTATTTGCTTTTTCACAAGTTGGTTGAAAAAACATTTTATGGCAGTAGAAAGCTTGGATCTAGTACCCAAGAGGGGAAACAGCAGTAACTGGAAGTTTAAGATGGAAGAAGTGGATCTGTGTGGAATCAACATCTTGAAACACACCTTAGATGTTAAAATCAAGAGAGCAGTTGATGCTGATAGCTCAGATAAAACAAGCTTGGTGTAGGAAAGGGCTAAAGACCATGTTATGTTTGCCGTTTAGCACTAATAGAGAAGCACCAATTAGTTTTCATTGGCTAGATGTAACATCAGTAAGGTGGCTAGGGAAGTGAGGAACTATGAAGAGTTTAAAGACTGGTGTCTCTAGTAAATGCATCATGTAGATCTGCAGATTATGACTCAAACAGAAACATTACCTTTTTGAAGTAAAAGATCACACTATGGACTACAAGCAAAAGATTGTACTATTGTCTGTTATCATCAGTATGTTGACCACCTGTATCAGCAAAAGAACTCCTGCATATAGATGACATGGCCAAGAGTTAATCTTTAAATAAATAAAAAAACAGAAAAAAAAGAAAAGGAGAGGAAGTCAGGAAGCAGCAAACTGATGGTAGTAAACCAAGGAAAACAGGCATAGAAAGAGCATGAGTAAACAGGTTATGGAGGTCAGTGAAGAAGCCAGAAGGAAACTGGATGCACAGATTAACAGGGCTGGACTAAATGAGACTGACTAATATCACTATTTTGGGCAAGTTACAAAAGACAGAGAACTTGACCGTGAGAACCATTCCAGCTTTTGCAGGAAGAGCCTGGAGTAAAAATATCAAAGACATGGTAAAGGAGAACTATATGCCGTCAACCAGCAGGTAAGAAAGCAGTGGGGGTGTTTACTGTACAACTTCACCTCAGATAATGGGACACAATAATCTAGTTTTCAGTTACATTTTCTCAGTGTGAAACTGGGATAGTCTTTCCATGTTCACTTTTCACAGCTCTGCTTCATGACTCAAATTCACTCAGTTTATTCCAATCATATATATTGTCCATATCCTTCTGTAATTTGAAAAGAGTTAGACATAGACATTCTGAAAAAACCCACCCTAGTAATAAACCATATCACTGGATGTAGAAATACCATTTTTATATTATTCTATTTCAACTTACAGATGAACAACAACATAAAAGGATATTTTCTTCCCATTCCGTTCCATCTCCTGCCTTCTTTCTATATTGGCAATAAATATAAATAAATCTATTTCAATAACAAAAAACAAATGTTTGCCACAGAACAGTTTTCTGCAACAAACTAAACAAAAAATCAATGTCAACACTTCTGCCCTGACTGCCTCTACTAACCAAGCCAATATTTAACTGACTGTTTATATGAAGTCTTTTTTATGAGCCGAATGCTGTACAGGGTGCAGCAGCAAGCAAGAAAGAGGTTCTTAGGTTCCTCTCTGCAGAATGTGGTGGCTCAGGAGTACACATTAGAGAAAACATCATTACTACATCACGTACAACAGTATGATGAGAGTATGCCCTGGTACCCCAGTGACTGACATCATCTGTTATCCAGGAACACGCTCAGCTACTTTACAGTGCACAACCACCCTCTGAGTGCTGCAGAATAGCTCCTCTCAGAGTTGTCAGTAAGTTTTATTTAATTCCTGACCTCTACAGAGCAATGGCCACACCTCCTCCGTGGAAGAAATGAGATCAGGGTCCTCCGTATCACGGAATATGACAAGGTTTAATTCCAAGTATACCTCGTGGCTAAGGAGCAGAAATAAGCTTTTTGAGATGTGCACACCCCTCTGAAGACTGTGGTTGAATAAACCCCATGGAAGCTCACTTCATGTAGATCTGATTTTAACTGTTCTCTGTTTGGCTACTGTGACCATCGTGTCTATATAATGCTGCCAGTTATCATAGTTTGACTGTTAGCAGGGAACACGACATCATCACAGTGTGTTTTCTACTCCTCTGAACTATGCTAGATGCAAGCTGCAGTGCTTTGTCACTGTTTGGAATGGCCATGCTCTGCACATCAGCCATTCCAAAAAGCGGCCTCACCCTGCCAAAAAAGTTATTTCAGAGCCGGCTGTGGGCTGAGACAGTAGGTGTTTCGCTTCTGAGCAGAGCGAGCTCCAGTTTACCATTATGAAGCACCAAGGCTTTTATTACGGGCACCTCAGAGCAAACGCTCTGTTGGTTGGGCAGCCATAAACTCATTCTTGATTACTGTTACCTTGCTGCTGGTTAAGTTGTTGGTGTTCTTACTGCAAGCTGAACATTAGAGCTGCATCTATTTGTCATTTTTGCTTTCTTCCTGAGAGGCAAAATTCCATCTTTCTGTTTCTGAAATCCCTCACCACAAATTCAACACCTACTCATCCTTTTGATGCATCTGAAGGAGATCTCTATGGTTATTGTCATGGCTCACCAATGGGCCTTTTGGAGAAAGGGACTGTCAGAGACATGAAACTTGTCCAATTACCATATAAATATCTGTATGCTGCTCTGGATCAGAGACTCACTAGTATCCAGCTTCCTAGCAGGTTACAGCAAAATTTGCAGTGGTTGGAAGCTGTGAGTCTCTCCCTGACTTCAGGAGAGAAGCAAATTAGCCTCCAACTTACAGCTAGGAAAAACTCCATAGCACCTGAGGCCAGCAGCATGGGTTCCCTCTCAGCTTCTTTGTCTGACACGTTTCTGCATCCTGTCCCTTTGTACAACACATGCACAGTGAATTTAAGCTTCTGAATTTAAAAATCTTATTTGCTCTCTAGAGCAGCATCAGGTGCATATTTTCAGTTTGGGGCTCTATTTAAGTATCCGCTCATCACCCATGCATGGATGCCAGCAGCTTCTATTTCCTTTTGCAAAATGCTCAACCAAATCTGGGCATTACCAGCTGTCTGTGTTTGTTGATGAAGCTACAATAATACATGCTATACATGACTGGACATTACCGGGCAAAAAGTCTCCAAGAAACAGGTTCCTCTTTGACAGGGACTGCACGTTTCCTAAAATCATACAGGATTCACTTTCGAAGTGTCTTGCTGCTCTTGTGGAGCAGGTGTCAGAGGTTGTGTTGCACAGATAAAATTCAGCATTGCCCTGGGAACAATTCTATGGGGATGCCCATGCTTTTTGGCATGTGTGAGGAAAGCTAGCCAGATTTTTATGTTCTGAAGCCTGGGGTGCAGACAGCGCCTGAATGGCGTGCAGGGCTGGGGTCAGGTGACTTCCTGCCCAGTGCCATGCTGCAGCTGGGATGTGGCGTATCAGGCACCCAGCGAGATGGGATGTCAACAAGCAGCAGCCTCAGCACAGCTTTGGTTTTTAATAAGGCACATCCCAGGTGACACTAAGCACTGCAAAGAGACGCCCAGCTATGAAAAGCCAGCACGTGACCCTTACCACTGGGCTGGAACTACCGAATCCTGAAGGGTCACTTATGCCACTGCTTCTGTTTTGCTATTTCATCAGCTTGCTTAGCTTCTTCACTCGTCCAGTCATCTTTCCTCCTGACCCTCAGCTAAGAATGTGAAGAATAAGGAACATTATACTAGATTTACATTACAATTTATTTTACATTGTAATAGTTCTGGATTTGGTAGAAATTTAAAGAAAGAGGTTAACTAGATTGGTGAAAAACTGAGGAGCAGGAACATGATGAAAAGGGGGGAAGGATATGGAGTCAAGAAACAACTAGGATGGTGGAAAGAGATCTTTACATCTGGCTGCACAGGCGACACACCCTGCCCAAACCAAGCCTTGCTTAGACCATACATATTCTTTTATATGCATGCAAACGCCATTGGTCCTGTTCACCATTTGGCCCGCAGCAAGCCTGCAAAGTACTTGATACCAATACAGAGGAGCTCTGAGTGTACACAGCCTGCTTAAGTTGAGTCTATTTTCTGCAAACCTAACCACCATGCCCGTGAGCAATATTCCAGAGCCAGTTTCAGTAGGAGGACGCTGATGTAACAGCATGCATGATTCAGGAACTCCTTGCAATGATAAACTGCCATTTTTATACACCACTGTGACACCTGTAGTGGGGGAAGGTACTATGAGATGAGGCTTGAAATTTAAAAAAGGATTGTAGAAAGTTTTGTTTCATTATAGCACACTGTACCAGACATAGTATGTTCTCCCAACTCCACAGCTTGGAACATGTGAGTAATTTTGACTTTCGCTCCACGAGCTGATTAATATTTCTAGATGGCTGTGTTTCTTAAACATAGCCATATTGCTGATTGTGATTTTCTGTGAACTGTGTGTTAATAGTACTAGTATTGCAGCTAGATTAGATCTGCAGAGCTGCTGAAGCTCTTCAAGATGGTGACAGCAAAGCACATAACTCCTACTTTCCTCCTTAGGCCAAGCAAAAGTTTCAAGTAGTCTTGCAAGTTCTCTAGTTTTGAAGACACACATAAAGTACAGCCCTTAGAAATGTCTTCAAAATAGAGGTAAATTTAAAGAAATAAATTGAATTTTCCTTACCATTTTCTGTGTTCATAAAAATGAAATTGCTGTACTATGAACAGCAGGGGGAAAATAAGCAGTGAAAGAAGCTCACCATTAAAGCACTAATCGTGAAGCTGACAAATGTATTTTCATAGTATTATTTGAGTTCCAAATATAGGTCTGAAAAAGGAGGTCAGCTTGCAATTGGGGCATTAAAAATATGTTGGTTAAAGACAGGAAAGGTCACGATTGTTTGTACAGTGCTCTACTTTCTCCATTAAAAAAATACAGTTAAGGAGAGATGATGATTCAGTGCTGGAGGAAAAAAAGCAATGTGTGTGATTGGTGAGCACACTCGCCCCATCTATGAAATCATCTACATGCGTGGCTAGATGAACATCTGCTGCATAAAGTCAGCCCTGGTTTCAGTATGCCACAAAACAATTTGGCTTTTGCTTATTTTCTAGGACTGGTACAGGAAGAATGCATGCTATACCCAAGTAGCTAATAATGTAGCATTTAATAATGACACCAGTGAGCAAGCAATGCTAATAAAATTCAGTATCTTTGTCTCAAATGTGTTGTTAATCCAACGTGATTCAGAAATGGATGAACGGGGGTGGGAAAGTAATCAAGCATACTTGTTTACGTTATTTTCTCTATTCTTTATCAAGGAAACTAAATGCCAGCCTGTGATCAGCTCTGACTCTAGCATACAGTGCATTCGCAACAACTGCTTTAATGGACTGCTTGAACCGGTGGCATAATGAGAAAGATCATCCAATAAATTCAGCATATACATACAATATAAATCTGGCCTGTATTTATCAGTGATTAAGTATGACAGGGAGTAGTAGCTTATCCAGGAAATTCCATATGTTACATGGGCCAGGGCCTTAGCTGGTATAAACCAGTTTAGCACCAGTGAAATACTAGCAGTACAGTAGGGATGATCATAGCTGCCAAGTTTGATGCTGCACCATGTGTGATATTCTATGCCAATTATTTAACAACCGTATTAGGTATTTGCATCTAATTTGCATAAAACCAACTTCCTTTTTGAAAGCCTGCACTAGTGCTGTGGGGGTGGAAAGCAGCCCTGCTGAA
>NW_010405152.1:0-28747 GCF_000710305.1 Buceros rhinoceros silvestris | reverse complement strand
CAAAACCCCTCAGCTTAACTGTTGAGCAGCCACCAGTGGAAGTTTTCACAGCCACTCGCATTTCTGAAGTGCCTTCCCTGTGACCAACAGGCTTATACTGCATCTTCTAGTAAATAAAAATGATGGCAAGGAATTTGCACCTAGGGGCTGCAGCTGAGAGTCCTTGCTTCCTCCCTCCTGCTCCCTGTCCTCAGCCCCAAAAGCCTGTGCCTTATAGCAGCCACAAAACATCAGTTACATGGGAGCAAGTTTAACCCTACAGATCCAGGTGAGACTTATGCTGGTAAACTACAGTCAAAAGATTATGAGCAAAAATGCTCCCAGTCATTTAGTCTTCTAATAGAGTGCTAGTAACTGCTGCGAGAGAGATATCAGGGGTTCTTTGGAAGGTTCCTCTGTGGAAGTGGTGGCTGAGATTCAGGAACCACCACTACACAGGCACACATTATTTCAGCTGCACTCAGTTCCTAAAAAGTTCACTCTCATTACCCAGATATCAACAGCACAGACTGTATATGCAAATTCATCTCTCTAAGTCAATATTTACAACACAGGAATATATGTTAGGATGCTGACATTTACACAATTTTTTATTTGATGTGGCTTTTGAATGACAACCTAAAAATGCTTTGGACAGTCCTCCTGTGTTCTGCCAGCCAAGGAAGTGGTGAAGAAAGTCATGCCAGTATTCTGCTGGAGAGCAGCCCTCTGCGTGCAACACCCTTTGGGAGTACAAATGTTGGGCTTCAGGATTTCCTGGTTTCTTTCCTTGCTTCAGCAGTAGATTATAATTTAGCGTTCAAAGATGCTTTTCCTTTTAGGCTTACTGCAGGAAACTAAAATCAGGAGAATTCTTTTCAATCCATAGATCTTATCACCTGAGATAAAAGACCATGCAGATTAAAATGGAAACTTACAAACCACTATGCATCATCTAACCAGCTCACAGGTAAAGAGCTATCCTGGATCACGAGTTTGGCTCCTAACTCGGACAGGCAGTGCAGCAAAGCAGGGGAGAACAAAGCCTGCAATGCTTGAGAAATAACTCTCTAACTCCTTCAGTAATCTGACTGTAAAACAGATGAACAGTTGCTGGTTTCCTGATTTGGAGCAGGATCCATTGATTAGCAAGATCACGAAGTACCCAGGAACACCAGAGGTTGTCTTTAAAAGTTGTAGTTTCCTGGCTTGTGTCTCATTACGTTTTCTCCTTAGATTACAAAAAGTACGGGAAGAGCCCTCTGTCAGCAAGAAAGTGGCTGAGTACTGCTTGCAGAAGAGACACTTGTAAAATGTGAAGGTCATATATAGGGCCCATAATCGCTAGCACACCTGATGAGGGACTAGGCTTTTATAAACTCCTCTGTGAGCAAGAGCATCACAGTCTCACCTAGATGGGAAGCTCGTCTGGGAGAGAACAAGGGTGGTAATAACATCCCAGTACACATGGTTACAGCCAGCATGAACTAAATGTCATAAAATGCATTCTCTGGAATAATAAACTAAAATAAGATGAATGCAGCAGAGATTTTCTTCAGCTGGTGCTGACACTGTCTGCTGCCTCAGTTTCTCCCTTTGGAGCTCTCCAGAAGTATCCCAAAGACAGTGTTCCTCCTTGTCATCTCGTTTAATCCTTTTTCCTTTGCTGTGTTAATTTTCTCTGTGTCCCTTCTTCTGGCTCTTCATTCATTCAAAAGGCCAATATCAAAACATTGTGGCAACTGCTGTGCAAATAGATGCCCAAGGTGTGCTCAGCAAGGCATTATCAACTCCAGCTCCAGCGCTACCATTAGCTCTCTCAGTCCAGGCATCAAATTGCCATACATAATCTTAATGCAAAGCTGTCAGCTGGTTACTTCATTATACGTACTGTATAATACCTACAGTATTCCCAGGCCAAGACTGTATTAACGAAAGAGTTAAGACAGAAAGCATAGATTAAAATTATAGACAAAATAAGCATTACAAGAATATTGCAATTATCCCCAAAACAAATATGAGGAAACTTAAGGTTCAAAGTTCAATCTGTACCAATAGAAATTCACAGTAAGGTCATGAAAACAACCTCAACTGTGACAAGTAGTGACAGCCCACAACAAACAAGCAAGTTAGCCTTACAACAGCAATAGCTGCAGTTGCACAAACTATTTCTACAGATTTAAAGTAATTCTTTCTTCCTCATATGCTTTCGTTATAGTGAACTTACTTTATTAAGTTTAGCAGCGTATGTAGTACAGCTTTCTTCTAAAATAGAATGGAAAATACAGGGGAAACGGTCGTTACGTTGGACCTACAAGCAGCTTTGAACAAAAACCATGTGTCTTAACGCTAAGAGACTCCACAAGAGTTTAATCTTAACTACGATACAAATCAGATCACCTGCTTTTATAATGTGTATTTCGTCCTGCATTCAGAGAGTCATGACGATAAAATAACACACATCCTCAACATGTAATTACATGTTCAACTGCCTACAGTGTAAATAGTGTGCTCTTTAAAAACAGTTACTGGCATATAACTAATTAATGAAATTATTCAGGGTTACTGCCCACATACCAGCAATATTCACTACAGAACAATTTACATTCAGGTTTAACTAGTTTGCAGAGCTGATGGCTTGCCACATTATTTTCCATGATAATGCTTTAATTTGGTTTAACAAAACCACATTTTAAGAAAAAAAAAGCTATGGTAAAAAATAAGGCTGGAAATAAACAACACTGAAGGCAAAATCCAGTCTTGGCGTCATGAAGCCATGTGCAGCTACAAGGGAAGAGCCTGTAGCCCATCAGGCTGCAGGCAGAAAGGGTGAGAGCAGCTGCTAGGGGGCCATGCATGTTTGGCAGCATATTTTGAGAAAGCTGCGTATGAACTCCCTTCTGGGTCCTGTTGGGAAAGGAAGCATCAGCTGAAAGGAATCATGAGCTTCTCCCATACCCTGGCACTCAGTGGAGTCTTTGGCTGGAAAGGGCCCCTGTTCTTGTGCGTGTTGCTCTGCCCTTTCTCTCTCTGAATTCAGACTGGCAATTTTGTCTCCCTTAACGCCCAAGCCCCAGCAATGTGAGCTGAGGTTGCGCCACGGTTCTAGAACTATTTTCTTTGTTTGCATTGGTTTAAGCAAATTTCTCTTAATCATTTAACGTAATTTAAAAATGTAATTGTGGGCCACATGGGTGTAAACAGGTAGGTACAGCACCAGAAGTGTTCGTGGAACTGCCTTTGCTTACACTGAAGGCTGAATTTTCATCCAGTATTTTTGCACAGAAAGGCAGTGCGTAACGTTACTGCCACACATTTCTCTGGCAATGTCTCACTGCTGTTGGCACAGACACAACTCTTTGATATTGAGTAGGTGAGTGAATTTTCTTGCCAGCTTTCTATCTGCAACTTTGACTCCCAGTAATATTTACTAGCTGCCATCAGTATGGCAGCTTTTAAGTTTCATTTCAGTCATAGGCCAGCCATTAAAACAAAGCTAGAGGCGGTGTCTGTCCTGACAAGTCATGATACTCCGTAGTGATGCACTTCTGCATCATCTCACAATGACAGTATGTGCCATGAGGAAGAAAAGGAAGGAGTAGGCTTACGTCTGTATTTAGCAGAAAGCACAAACACACATTTCTGTCTTCATTCCTGAGAACAAAATCCATCCACAGCTCTCTGGAAAAGAACAGACTGCAACACTGTAAAAGAGTCAATAAAATTAGTCGGGGATGTTTTTGGGATGAAAAAGGAAGAAGTTGAACAGTGATGAAATACCGAATTTTACCTCCTACATTTTAAGTATTTTAAGACATTAAAGGAGGATAGTTTCACACTGACAAATACCCATAAGCCACAGGAACCAACTTGTACTTTAACTGCAAGGTATTTTCTATCAAAACACCAGCAAAAGTGATTCAGCCTGTAGGGCTGACAGTACAAATCCTATGTAACTTACTGCCTCCCTTCTTCTCTATGCTGACATATTAGTCTACTGATTTACAATTGAGAACTGCAAATGCAATGACTCTTTGAGTGCCTAATAGCAGAAATAATATTCTAATAATATTAGAAATAATATTCTAATAGAAACATGGGAGCTGATTTAGGAAGGCAGTGTTTCTCACCTGTGGAGAAGAGCGTGTCTCACCAATGGGAAGGGATTGGTGTACATGCTTTGCTGGACGTGCAGTTTCACACCACTGCCAACTGAGTACAACTGGGAAATTTGTTCAAAGGAGCTCCTGCTCCTCATTCTCCCTCCCCCATTTGTTTACTTGTGCCTGCTCATACCACATCTTGCTCTCAGAAGTTGCAGGGCTGGCCAGTAAGCAGCTCGGACAGATGGTGGATTAGGCCATGCATTGGTTCAGTGATCTGATCCAATACCCCCTTTGTCAGAAAGATCTGGAACTGATGTACTTCTTACGCCTGCATGTGTGCCAGAGCTGCAGTCATCTCTGGCTCCACCTCAGGGACCTGACAGATGAAACGCCTTGCAATCCTGTTCCAACCCAGGCAGCCGCACGTCTCAGCTGGCTCCTTACGAAGTGCTTTGAAGATATGTGGAGCAAGAGAAATACTACTACGTGTTGTGACTATGAAATGTAACTTTCACCTTTTCAGAAGTAGAACAAAGGGACCTAGGCACACCCACCAGCTAGATGCCAAAGAAGGACAGTCTAAGTCCAGGCTGAAAGGCAGTGGCAGGGCACGCTGAGGGCCCATGGGACAGCTGCAGTCATCCTAAACCTCACCTAAAGCCAAAGAGCTGACTTGCATCTGTGGGGTTGACAATCAAGCAGCTATTCCCAGCCCCTGCTAAATTAAGTTAAACAAAGACAGCTAATTTTGTAATTTAAAGTGACGGTGTTGACGTTACACCCAGTGCGGCTCTTCTTTGAATGCTGCCCGTCAGCCTGCCCTACTTTCTGAAGGTTGTGGGGATGCTGTAATGAAAGGGATGCAAATATTTCATAATACTAGCACATCTTCATAAAGACACTATTTCTGAAAATTGCCGATCATCACTCGGGACCTGTTATTGCGAGCAGCACTTGGGGCTTGCAGCCTGAGGAATGCCACTGCTACTTTTGCTCCTTCGTATGACTTGTTTGTCCTGTATCCTCCACCTCCAGAACATTCTTCACAGGTCAGATTGTAATATCAGGTGAATTGTAAGCAGCACCCTGTACCTGGAAATGTCTGTGGAGATACATGATTATGCATGCTGTGTGCCTGAGATTAGAGCTTGGCCTGCCACCAGGAGTTAGGAAACCAGACCCTACCCAGGAGTTAAGAAACTTGCTTACATTTGTTGTGTACTATTTTAAACATAAGAACAAAGAGGAAAACACTCTGCACTGAACCTTGCTCATGTGGAAAGTCAGACTAAGCCACCTATTTATATTTCACAATGTTGAGGAATATCTATTACTTCAGGACGACAAGTCGCGCTGAGCTTGTTGTGCAATAGGGATTTACAAGAACTTCTGCAAACTTTCTTAGGTACTAAGTGAACTTAAGCCTCCCCATGTTTACTACACAAAGTTCATTTTAGCACTAAAATAGTTTGCGGCACTGCTTGTCCCATACTTGCTTCACACCCTTCAGCAAGCGGCACGCCATGCAGGGCTGGAGGCTGATCCCTGCTGACACAAAGGGGACAGTCTTGGAGCCAAGAGTGGGGTCTCTTTCCACAAGATTTTTCCACAGGGCTTTTTAAAATTCTTCCTTTCCAAAGGGATCACAATAAATCCAATAAAGCCTCAGAGTTTCCAGGAATACCATTTAAATGAGGCAAACACTTTGAAGAGTCCCTGCTCTCGTGTTAGAGGCTCAGTGGGGCTCCAGGGGTGGTGTCTGCTGGTCTCAGGTCACTCAGAAGCTGCTGATGGGATCCAGGGATCCAAAGAGGTGGCCTGGGAGCCTGGTGGGGCCACTGCCTCTGAATCACAGAGAGCAGCTGCACACCCTCCAGCTCAGGCACCTCGCTCAGAGGTCCTAAAAAGCTAGATGGGGTGAAGCCCAGCCTGCTGGAGGGAGTTTCCCAGGATGCAAGCAGGAGTCAGGGCATCCACTCTGGTCAGCAGCGAGCGCAAGCCAGATGCCCAGCTTTGAAAGGTTTCTGGACAAAGTGACATCAAGCCCATGTAAAACTAGGTGCTGAAGTTGGGCTCTTACAGCAACAATTAGTTGCTTACGTAAGTGACCTGATTTTTCAAATGCACTGAACATCCGACAGTTCCCATGGACTCCAATTAGGGCTGCTGGCTGCTCAGCAGTTTTGGAAATCAGACCATTTCTTTGAATGCCTAAATATGGGCTTGGGGATGCTGGCTCTGGCCACTCCAACTTACAGATTCTGGTCATGCTGTTTCTGCAGCAAAGGCAACACCCAATTAAGGTGAGCAGAGTTAGAAGTAATTTTAAAAAAGCAACCTGACAGCACTTTGAAAATCTGTCTTAGAAATTAAATAGAAATTCCTGTATTATTTATTGATAATCATCTATAAGTTAAAACAAGAATGCACACAACTTCATCCTTTGGTATTTGCTTTGCTTGCTCTTGGAGAGAAAGTGCGGAACACCAGAAACTGATTTTGAAAACCTCTCTATTCAGTATATGTTCCAGTTGTCCATCACAAAACACAATGTACTTTACCACAAGGAAGGACTTGGACTTCCTTCCATAACAAAGAAAAGAGAACAGCAATAAATAAGAGGACTAGCAGCAGTGGTCAGTGTTGAAACTTGTTCTCAGGTTGTTCTGCAAGACTTCCTTCCCTCTGTCCCCTCCTTCTTGCCCTCCACAGGGAGAAATGCTCAGGGAACAACAAGCTTCAGAAACATTCTGTAAGTTACAAAAGATTTTGTATTCCCCCTCAAACTTCAGCTGATTCAAAGCAAGCTCTTGTTTGCCATCAATAACATTTAATAGTCATCTAACAGTCAGGTTAGCCAGGAGTGAAAGTGTGCAGTGCAATCTGAGTTTGCTCAGGTGCCTTGTAGCACTGGTGCGTATTAGACAAGCTCTATTATATTCGTCCCTCTGTTCCTCTAGCAAGCCTCTTCTAAAAACCTCTTGATTCCCAAGCCGCTCTGCCAGCTCTCTCACCACTGTTGGTTTAGTTTGTTTCCACGTTAAGCTGGAAATGTGAAAATGAGGTTGTGAACCAGTGCAAGTTGTCTGAACAGTGATGGAAAAGTGCTCTTGCTAGAGTACTTGGCTTGAGTTTCTGGTTTTGGGCCCCCAAAATAGGCATGCTTGGCAGGTTTGATATTAAATTAATTACTAATATTGGCTTTCAGAAAATTTCCTGTAAGGCTTTTACACTGATTTATTCTCCCGGCAAGATTTTTCTAGGTTCTGAAAACATATTTAGATATTATCACTAGCTTATGTAACACTTACAGAAAGCATGGCAAGTAGTATGGAAAGGCAGCTAATTTTCATTTGTGTAGCTGATAGAATCACGTAACTATATGTTTGCCCATGGCCTGTTTGCATGCTGATTCCTGTCCCCATAATTTTAATGTAATTATGTAGAATCTTCACCATGACTCACATAGGAAACTTCAAAGACAATGAAGTTCATTCATTTGTGTGCTATGTATTTCCCAAATTTAAAGAGGAAAGTTATTATCACAGCATCCCCCAAGGGGAGCCCAAGTGATAACAGTTGTCTTCCCTTTCCCTGTAAGTGCTGTTCCGAGTATTAAGTAACTTTCTCATGGACATTCTGGACAGATAACGTATAACCTACAAATTCAGAGACAGCAAAGAAATCTCTGCTATTCTCCTGTTCTTCATTCTTAAAATTATTTACTTTGAGGTGTCAGGGGCACTTCACAGCCTGTAATAGCAGTTTCATATAAGTACCCGTTTGCTCCAGAGAGCTTTCCTTGTGGTACTGGAGGTAACGCTGCTTATAACTCTATTTCTCTCTCTCTTCTGTTTTCATTCCCCCTAAATATCTAAACACCGATTCCCCAAGTTCTGGCAGGTGTTTCTTCTAAACGAATAGAAGGAAGAAGAGTACACCGGGGCTGGCTGACATAAAGCTGTGTTCTTTGAGAAAAAACATGTCATTCAGGTTTTTGATCCTCTGGATGAAGGGGTCTGGGCATACTGCAGGAGAATTAGCTGCATGGGCTGCCCAAGAGCTCCACTGCAAGAGGTTCAAAGGAAACTGGCTGTATGCTCTGGAAAAAGGAGAGATTCTTGTTGCAGTGCTGGGCAGATCTTAACATTATGAAGGGGTCTGGGCATACTGCAGGAGAATTAGCTGCATGGGCTGCCCAAGAGCTCCACTGCAAGAGGTTCAAAGGAAACTCTGGCTGTATGCTCTGGAAAAAGGAGAGATTCTTGTTGCAGTGCTGGGCAGATCTTAACATTAAGAATAGGAGAACTTCTGTATTTTTTTTTTTTATTTTGGCTTCTGTCTCATCAGTGCACTGAGTGTACTGAGTGCATTTAGAATCTGATTTATTGTTCCTTATTACTGATGGGAAAAGGAATTTTTATTTTTTAATCAGGAAAAAAACAGAGATGCCCAATTTCACGGGAATGAAAACGGGAAAACGGGAAGAAATCAAGCTGCAGATCCAGAAGATCCCAGTAGTGCTATATAATATGAAAATATCACATCACTGATAGGCAGACAAACTTTAGGGACTGAGCTGCTGACACCTGAATTTAATTTCACTTCCTGAACTACTCTCACTTTTTTCTCATCTGTCCCTGCTTTCACCCTGAATTCCACTGCAGTTCTGTTGGTTCAAAGGAGGCCACAGCTGGTAAAAATTTCCAGCAAGCAGGTAATAGAGAGGCATTGGGGTACGTATGGGCTACACTTGTGTACAAGAAAGATCTTATCTCAGCTTTGACTGGATGTCTTGAAAACATATAAATAGCAAAATTATTGCTTCTCCAACTACTGCTCTCATCAATGCACTTAACTTTAATAAACATATTAATTAAATATAATTCCAGTTACTGACTGTTCAGAAATAACAAGGTCAACCAAACTCATCCCAGTAAAACCTTCCTGTCAAATGTCTGGCATATATTTTCTCTGTAGATTATACATATATTACCACAGAAAGCCCAACTTAATTCTATTCTTCTAAAAGATGACAAAATTAAGCATTCAGGATTTAGGAAATCCCAGCATTAAGGCTCCCTGAGGAACCTTAATTCAACCTCTGTCATACATACGTATTGTCATCATGTATGGTGACACAGTCACACAGAGCTTTCTTCTCACAAGACCTCTGCCTCATTCAATTTCTTAGGAAGGACAGTGCCCTGTAGGTTTTTAATATTTTATTCTTTTCTTGTTCAATACACTGTTCCCTAATGTGTTATTCATCGAACACTATTCAAACCTGATCTGAAAAAAGGAATATAAAATTTCCTCAAGGGCTTTTCTGTGGTACTTACTATAATAGTGCTGGAGTGATACACAAATGTTAATGAATCATTTCACAGATTAAGAAGAGAGGCAGAGATATTCAAAGTTGGTAAGCAATTTCGAATGTCTGCAACCATTTAGCATTGTATTTTCAAAGCTCAGCTTGTACTAACTACAGCTGCAGCTGTGAGCATTCAGCATTTCTGCAACGTGGTCCTACAGCCTCAAGTCAGAAAACCAGGAAATACAGGGAAACAAAATAGTGGCCAGGTCTGGGGATTCACCTGGAAGTTGCCTAATTAAGGCTCCCTCCCAGAACAAGCCAGGTTTACCAAACTGGTCTGAACTAGCCCTATATTGAATCTCTCATCACAGAGATTCCAGTCTGGGCTTGAGAAAAATTGTGTCAAAACTGGAATGTATATATTGAGTGTCTTAATTTTGACAGATTGGCATTTTGTGACAAAATCATTGTGTAGAAAAATTCCCAAACAGCTTCAGTTGCAGCAAAGACACACCAGGAAACCAAATTAAGGTTGCCTCAGCAACGTTCATTTTTTGGTATTTCTTAGCTTTTTGAGTGCTTTAGAGTGCATCCTTAATAATAATGTTTTACCAGTGTGTGTGTGCAATCAGTGAATCAGTTCCATACCAGTGGATGCAGCCATGTTCGTATTTACATATGCGCTTAGACATAGATGTATTTGGAAACAGAACTACGCAGACTATCATTCTTACTTTCATTCACACACTGTGATCAGGCAAGATAGAAGTAGTATATAAACAATCAGATAATCTGCTGCTTCTGACATAATTTCTTAAGCAATGATATGAAACTGCCTCAAGCTTTAGCTTACGCTGGAGAATTTGATTGTCATCATTGGTTTTCACAGCTATAAATAAGTCTATAAAGACAATTAAATACATTTCCAAAATATTTCTGTATTCATTATTATTGCTGTATTATTTACATCTCTAGACAGGTTTCTAACTCATTCAGGAGGGATATTATGTGGGAAGTTAGGAGATGGGGAGGACTTTGTAATGGGAATAGAGTATACTTTTACCATAGATGTTATTCAGAAAGAATTTTAATAAAACCACCAATTACATTACATCAGTGCATCCTCTTAAATCCCATGGAGATTTTCCTAAACAGAGCTAAGCCATTTGCCTCAAACATATTATCTATTTCTGTCACTACACAAATCCCCTAAATATTTCAGTCACTGCAAGGCCGACTGAAATGGTAAATTACCTCGTATACTAAAGGGAAAACTGTTGAATAGCACTAGGTTTGGATCCTGCTAAAAATGAGGCTTCTGGGATTGAAGACAACTGCAGGAAAATCAGAATTATAAGCATCCATCCAACAATTACACTATTGCCTATTGGTAACATTCCTTTACAATTCTCCTCGCTTTTCTTTCGTCTGATGAGACATTCTGCTATTTTCCTAGGCCTGTGTTGAAAGACAACTGACAAAGGATGGCCTCACCTATTATTCTTTCTAATGGAAGTGTTTGCAGACAGGTCACCAGGGGCTACTGCCGCTTTTGCAAAAGCAAACCATAACACAATGAAAGCATATCTGAAGCCTAAGGCTGCCACTACTGTACTCTTACTTCTCCATTTTACAGTGTCAAATGCTTCTCCTAGTGCCCTTAGCTAATTCGGGAAGCAGGGACTTTTATTAGATGGATGGTTTAACGTGGGAATAAAGCTAATGGCACCAGGGGACAAACCCAAGAGGCTAAGATAAGGTTCAAATTCTCTTACAAACTTATTCATAAAATTCTACAGTGAAGGACAAATCCAAAAAACAATTAGCTTCTGCCACTGCATGAATTATCTTTCTATAAAAAGACTACCAGAGCATTAGCTGTGATCCCAGGAACTGAAAATTTGTAATGATGACATAAGCCTACAAAGGGAAGGTAGAAAGAAATGGATTATTATCCTCCTATATTATCTAGGATTATTTTTTGTGGTTTGCAGTACCATCGCATCTGTGACACAAACATCAGTTGTAAACTTTGCCACTATTTTTTTTTTAAGATGTCCTTATTGGGAAAAGACATAAGGATTCTATTTTTAGCAGAAACCCTGAGTTTTACCACTCTTCCACAATCTGTATAAGTGGATCTGAAGTTTAAGGACAAGTTGAGAAACAAATGACATCTTTACTAATGGAGGCCAGACTCCAGAACACATACCCGTAGTTCTCATGTACTTTTGAAGCACCTAAGGTTGTGTATTATTAAATACAGAAAGGACAATTCAGTCACAAAAGGCTGATTGATCTTTCCAAATTTGACCTCATTTACACTGGTAAACAGCTTGCCGGCAAATCCAGCATAAAGTGGGCTCTGCCCTCAAATCTCCTGGGACACCTTCAGGAAATGGCTGGGCATACACCTTGCTGTAAGTCAGCAGATACCCATCACTAGTGCAACCACATTCCAAGGTGAAGAGGTTCCAAGACTCTGAACTCTTCAGGAATGAAAACTGCCTTGATACCACACTAGTTCTGACACAGACATCTCTTGCTCTCAACCCCCTCTGGGACAACTCCAAGTCACAGCGGCACCTGTATCATACTAAACACCTCCTGCTCCCCTTCCCATTTCTCTACCCTGCCCCTTGCTCCACCAACACTGGCCCCTGCACTGCCCTTCTCCTCAATAACATAGGGAATTTGGGGTCCTCCCCTCAAATCAGGGAGGCATCTCCTCCCGACCCAAACAGACCCACAGCCAGCTTGATACAATGCCTCTCCTCAGGACAATGCAAGCCTCAGGACCGTTCTGCTCCCTGCTCTTATAACAAAATTGTTTACTGTTTGGCAGGGACTGGCCTTGAGAGCTTGGAGTGTTGCCATCCTGCTGTCAAACACCCCCCACTGCCACCCTGTCTTTGATTTCATTGATGTCTAGTACTTTAAAGCATTGTCTGCCCGGGTATGATCAGATGTCAAGTGGGATGACGGTGTGGCAGTGCTGTCGCAGAGGAAATTTAACAGCATATTTCTATTTTGGCAGAACTCAGTTGCTCCTCTGGGACTGGAATCTCATTGAGTTGTGGCTTGTGCTGTTTGCAGCTTAAGAGCAAGCAGCATGGATAAGATGCCTGATTGAACACACGTCCCTGCTTAGCATGTAGATTTTAAGATACAACTATGGCTGCACTAGCAGAAATGCATATTTTCCTGTGAACAGACTGTAGTGCATGGATTCAAAAAACTCCCTGCTGGACTTTTCAAAGAGGCTTCATATTTACATGACTCCTAGAAGGAAGTTCAAAAATTAAAAATAGTTCTCTCTCATACAATGATGACACGATCATACCAGTTTTTTTCCTCTTCTGAATTGAAACTTGTGCTCAGGAGGAAGCGACAGGGAGACTTCATATCTCTTTTTTTTTGGAACTCTGTTGAAGACTGACACCAAAATGGAGTTATATGGGTTGGGCACATTTTTTTCCTGAAAGAGGTCAGAGGGGTGAAATCCCAGTTTCCTCTGCCTTCCCTGTGAAAAGAGGCCACAGCATATTTCTGCTGAGCAGCACTCTGTTTATACTTTTCTTGGGAAATGAGTTTCTTTTTCTTCTTTAAACAATTTATGATGTTTTCTGGAAAGCAAGGGTAGTAGAGTATGTTCAGAACAAGTTAAAAAGCCAGAGGCTTACACATACTTCTGGACAGAAGTTTTCCAATTGACTTCCAATTGACATTTTCCAAAGTCAAGAGGGAGGTTTAACCCCAAGATTGGGTTTGTTTGATGTATAATTGTTTGGAAAGCAGTGGCAGCCTCTCCTCAAGTGGAACCTGAGCAGAAGGTGAGGATGAAGAAAGGATGCGATTTCCCTCTAATCTGCGTGCACCTGCATGCATGAACACACATACTGTGTTGTACAGATGCGTGGCTCCAACTGTAGCATCCCAGCTACAGCACCCAAGAACTGCTCCTGATCTGTGCAGGCTGAGAGAAGGAAAGAGGCAGGTTTGGTGTTGCAATGAGTGCACGCTCCCCCAGCGGGTGAGGGTTGCCCAGTGACCTTCATTCTCCTGGTGTGACTCAACTCTGCAGCCTTCCTGTCATGGGGCTCTTTCTCAGTGCTGTAGCCAAGCCACAAGCCTGAAAAGCAACACCGGAACTACTAGAAAAGGCAAGAATGTTGTTGCCAGGTACAGCTCTAAGCCACTTCAATCCACTATAGAAAACATTGGTGTTTGTTTGAAAGAAAAAGCACACTGTACCTGTATGTAAAGAGCTAATTGAAGTCAGCAATAAAAGACGGATTAGCTGATCTGTGAAGTATTTAGTGAACTCCCCCAGCTACAGTATACAGTTTCCTTGAATTTAATATCTTAATTGCATCCACAGTTTCTCTGGGCACAAAAAGAGAATGCAAGACTGCCATGTCCCCTCGTATGCAGGCTGCGTTCAGCGCTGAGGCAGTGCCTTCCATCTCTTCAGCTGACCCTCACAGCACTGAACAGTTCTTAAGTACGGGAGAAATTAAGAAAGACATGATTGATATTTGAAGCTGTTCACCTGCAGGGGCTGTAGCAGCAACGATCAAATTGGTGCCAGCCTTCCTGTATCATGGTCTGAACAATCAAACCCATTTCTGATGTTGCATTTGGCTAATCTGTTCTAGAATGAAAGCATTCAGATTTCAATAGGATCACTAGGAGTTAATACAATTGTTCTCTTAGTATGGGCCACGCAAACACTAGAATCAAAACTCAGACTCAACCTGAGTGTTCTTTAACTCCAGTGCCACCTTCTAGTCAAAGACTTCAAACCACTTTGCAAAGCACTAATGAAATAGCCAGGACTCACAACATACCTTCGAGCTCAGTAGGATTGACTCTTACTTTTTCTGATGCTTCCTTTCCTCTTGAAGAAGATGACACACCACAGTTACACACATTTTGCAGACGAGCACAGTGGAATGTTGTCTAGAAACATTGCCTAAAATGGAAATAGAGCCCTATGCTCCAGATAACATAACTCACAGTCACTTGTCCATGAATTAATTTTAATTTGCTCCTGATAATTATCACTTGCACGCAGGTTCTAAACGATAGAACTATAAAACTAGGTATGTCTCCATCTCAGTTTATCCACATTGGGTTCCTCTCTACTTCAGAATATAGTCCATACCATTATTTTTAGACACAAAGCAACATCATGCTTCAAGTATTCTATCACCTTCCAGATACCATTAAAAATGGCTCTTCACTATTAGATTAGTGACTGATGAATCTAAAAGAAAAAAAAAAAAAGCAGAGCAAAACTGTTCAGCAACATCAAAAAAATAATGACAGCAAGTCTCTCGTCCAATTCACACAGAGAGAGATTTCTCTGGAAAAGTAATAAAGCAGACTTGACAGTTTAGAAAGAAACAATTGCAGTTAAGAACTCTAAAACGCAACAACAACAAGAAGACAGCATAAGAACCAAGTTGGATAATATTGAGGCCATCAGACCAAACCTACACATTGCACAAAGCTTATATTTTTTCCACCAAGAGAAATACCTCTCTGCATCACTCTTGGGGAATACCCCTCCCAAGTTAGACGTAGCAGCTTGGACAGGAGACAGAAATTCTATATCAGGAAATTAGCTAGGTAATTAAGTATTTGTCAACAGAAAAAAAAGCTACAGGCACAGATGGATTCCCAACTGAGATTTTTAAGCTTTTGGAAGTAGTATCTTCTCCTAAGCTGTTTAGAATCTTTAATGATGTTTTTAAGTCAAGGCAGTTAAAACTGGATGAATCTGATGTTAGAAATATTGTCACTTTTAACGAAGACAAACCAGTAAGTCTGTTTCCATTTGACATGCCATTTCAGTATCAAAAATACCTTTAAATTACCTGGCAAACAGGTTGGAAAACTGCATAAAGCTCTTGATTAGCAGAGATTAGGTTGTTTTCAGTACTGCAGTTGGATAACATCCGGCAGCTTGTGGATCAAGTCATTAAAGGAATGAAAGTGACACCATTAAATGCCATAGAAGTTTTTGTTACAGTCAAAGGGGATAATTATTATAAGCATGATAGATAATGGAGGAGGAGCAGATCTGAACAGCTACAGCAGTGAGATCATGCCAACCAATTTGCATGAAGAAAGAATTCGTATAATTTGGAAGGAAAGAATAGGCAACAGTGACCTCTCCCCTCCACCTATGCTTTTCAACATATTCAAGTGTAGCAGGTCCAGGTAATAACAAATGAGGAAACAGCTAACAGTTAGTTAAGCTAGAGAAATGGCTAACTGCACTGATGCAGGTGTAACAGGCAGGTGTGTTTGACCCCAGTCAAAACCAGGACAGTATGTTAAAGCTTTGAAAAATCTACTGACAGAAAAGTTAACACTGAAGAATCAGCAAGCTGCCTTTTTTAGAGTACTAGCAAAGGACTTGAGTACGTCCATAACCCTAACACCTGACATGCTAAACTGCTCCAAATTGTTTTAGGCTGATGTTATCAAAGATACAAAACCACACTGGTGACTAACTTACTGACTATCTGGCAAGTACATCTTGGCTGGATGTAGCCAGTATGTCTCTGCGACGACACCTTTTGCCTGCTCATGTTGCCAAATATTTTAAGAGACAAAAATAATTTTTAGACATGCAGAACTGGTGAAAGAAAATACCAAATATTTGCTAAGACACAGAGGACTCTGATTACCTTGCTTTAACAAGTAAGGAAATCCACCTGCGGGATTTTCAATATGTCCCCAGAATCTGTCAGAGGGAGTCAGGTGGGAAATAATGCTGAGATACCAACTTCTTCTTAGCTCAGACACATCTCTGCAGGTGACATGAGTGATACAGTTCACCACTAAGATTACACAACACATACCATTACAGGAATCCCAAATTCAGTTCCACTGAACTCCTAGCAGGCCAGATACACATAGTGCACCTCTGCTATTCTGGTACAGAAAATCCTAAAATATTTCTTGTAGAGTAGGCAGTATTAACTGGCATTTTCAAAGGAGCCCAATGGAGTTAAGTGTCCACATCCCATGAACTTTTCTTCCTAACTCCAATAAGCCCTAAAAGCTCCAGCAATTTGTACAGACAGAAGAAAATTACTTTGTCTTCCTAGCTTAATTTAAAATTACATTTCATTTCAAACCCTTCAGTTGAAACTCCCCTCAAAGTTTAAGAACTTTACAATAATCGTTTCAGCATTTAATATTCAACAAGATTTAATATTAAAACATTGTATTAGCTAGAGTTCAGTCCTTTCCCAAAGAAAAGTATCAACACCAATATAATGAGGATATCCAGGATATTTTTTATCAAGAAGAAGGAAAGAAAAGCCTTAGACTAAAATCTTTTTCCTGTTTTTTTTTTTTGGTCGTGGTTCGTTTCTTTTGTTGTTTGTTTTTTTAAAAAACTTTTTGAAGATCAAGATGTATGAGACAAACATAGAAGGACTGTAATCCCAACTCTTCCTTTTTACTTCAACAACAGAGTCCAACCACCTCTTCAACGAGTCCCAGTTCCGAAACAATACTAAGCTTTCTTTTTCTCTGTAAACAGGAGACAGAGGGCCTCCAAAGCACAAGAGAATTAATTGAAGGAAAGAAAGTCGTTGGACTTCGAGATATTACAAAAGCATTTATATAAATATAATTGAAAAAGTTGTTATTTCAGAGCTCTGAGAAAGGGTAGAATTTGCAGAGGCAAATATGTGATAATTAATTCTATGGAAGGTCCAAGGGTATAATTTCAAAACACAGCAGTGAAGTTAATAAAGCCTGATATAGAAGACAAAAGTTAATTATATGAGTAAGTGGGGAAAAGGCTTCTGATAAGGAAATTCCCATTGTGTTTTGGTCTCCTAAACTGAAGGAGGGTGGCCTTTTCTTGAAGATTTTTTCCTTGTAGTAAAAGAAAAAGTAAAATTAAGTGTTATTAATTCTGAAGTACCACAACAAATTATTCTTTCAAGATGATTTACAGAGATCTATCACTGACTACTGGAGAGAGTGTGGGCTGAAAGGTAACTTCATGCAGATATTGTAGACCTAACCAGAACATACTGACGTTAACTGGATGTTTAAAATGATAAAAGGTGATAATTGGATAAAAGGTGAAATTACCACTTCCTGCTATAGTGCTATAACAAGACTCATGAGCATATGCCATAAAAAAAATGCCTTTAGCACCCAAATGTGAGTAATAAGCCTAATTTATTAATTCTGGTCAATTATCATGCATGTTTAAAAACTGGAGTCATAGATAGCAACTACAAAGCTTTCTTCTATAGAAAAAAAAAAAAAGGTTAGAACCACAGCGACTTCCTCCAACATTTTGACGAGACAGTAGTCAGTGGCGTTTTGTTGTGGACACTTGGAATTAGACTGCATTAACAGAAGAAATACGCACAGCATTCCAAGAAGCAATTTATCCTGCCACTGGAAGTGCAGTGCACATAAATATATGGAATACCATGATGATATCCATGCTACCCAAACCTCCAAGCAAGTATAAAGTCACAGATTAAGCCGACTCAGAAAAAGTAGAGCAAAGGTAGTAAACCAGCACTGCACTGAAGTATCCTAAACTAGATTGAAAATGGGCTGCCAAGAAGATACTAAACACCCAACCAAAAATCTTAGAATTTGATACAAGGTACAAAAAAAAAAATATTTTTTTAATGTCATGAGCAGTAATATTTTGTTCTTTTGCTTCTATCTTACCATTTTATTAAAGGAAGTTGAAGATACAAGAAAGATGGAGGAAATAGGGAAAAAAGGATGTTAAATACTGAACAGACATCCTCTTAAAAAATCCATTGGTCTTGTAAGACAGTTACTGTTTTTTCTTCTGTGATACACAGCTTTGTCTTTCAAATAAGATTATTTTTATTTGTTTCACTTCTGCCTGCCAATTTAGAGTGCACTCAAAGAATTCCAGCACATTCATCAGGCATGTTTATTTCAGGCATCTCTAGAGCTGAAATATTTTTAAAGTGCTTATAACCCTGGTCTTATTCAATGTTTTCACTCTCTTCAGTTCAAGAAATATTTTGAAATGTGGTAGAAGACAACATGAAAACAGCAGCAGATCAGAAGGCATATTCCTGACAAAGCCATTCTGTCATTTCTACAGTCTAGCATGTTTCCAAAGGAAGTTCAGGAGAGAAGTAAATTGCTAGTAAATGTCCTTGTGATTCACACATTGAGATTTTCATTTAACTTTTGATCAAACCAGAATTCACAAGCCTCCTTTTGCATAGATCACACTCGAGAGCGATGTACAAGAATTTTATTACAGCTTTTTTCTTATTTCCAGGCTCCATCAGGAAGAGTGGATTGCAAAGGCAGGAGCATAACAGGGCACAGCTGCATCCAGGCAGCAAATGCTTCAGCCACGCAGGTTTGCTGCCTGTGTGCCAGAAATGCTCATGGACAGTCTTAAACTTTACAGACCACAGTACAAACCACACCAGCTACTCTTTAAAACGTTTAAATAAGCACTGTGATTCTTTGTCACTGTAGCCCTTGTTGCTCCAGAGGCCTTAGAATTAATCACTAAGCACCCTCATTATCCTCATTCAAACCTCTTCTTAAACATCCCCTTTTCCATGCTAACACTGCTCAGCTAAAGAGGATAAACACTCTGTATCATGGCTGTCAGTGCTACCTTGCACGACCCTGAGTCCTAGCCCCTGCACACACCTGCAGGCCCCCGCTGGGTTTGACATTTCAGGTTCAGCTTCATCAGGTGATTCCTAGTGGTTAGGATTACTCATCTGGCTTGTGGCTGACTCTACGGACCAATGCTCTTCGGCCCATTTTATTTTCTCTGGCTTGCTACCAGTTTGTCAAAGAAGCTCCAGCAACTGTAGGCATGCTTGACAGTGGTCTGGTCTTGTCAAGAAAGCTAGCACACAAAGTTAATCTTCTTCCACTAATAAATACTGCCACAGATTAGCGAATTATTCAAAGAAGCAAGTCTGCTTCTCTCCTTTTCTCTCATCTTCTCTCCTCTCTCTCCCCTCACCTCATCTCTTCTCTGCTCTGCTCTGCCTCCCCTTCCTGCAGTGGATTCCACCTCGTGAGCATTGCCTTCTCGCTTTCTGTACGATGTCTAGCAGAAATATGTGCAACAGTGTTTTAGTATTTGAAGGTACATTGCTTCTTCTGTCTCTGAGAGTACTGCCTGACAAGTAAGTCTCTAAATGGCAAGAATCAAGCTGTTTGTCCTGGAGAGATCTGAAGGCCAAGTGGATCCATTCTTTGGGGATCTTGTCGCTTTCCAAGCAGCTGAAATTACTCTTGATAATGAGTGCAGGCAGCAGGGACTCTGTTATTTTCCAAGCTGGAAACATCCCAAGGAAGATCTGAATCATGGAGAGAGACTTCCAGCAGGTGATTCGAGCTCTGCAGTTTCTCTCCATGATAGTACATGCCAGAAGAACCTTGGCTTACGTGCTGGAGGTCAACAAAACTTTCATTCCCTTTCCAGCATGTGAAGGACGTTGACAGACACAGCACCCTGCAAAGACTGTTCCCTCCCATTCCCAGTTCCTAAACTTGAATGGCAGCTGAGCAGGTATGAGATATATGTCCAGATGGATGAATTAAGTTCTCACAGCCTGCAGTCTGCATTTGGATTTCTACCAAAAAGAGAGCCTCACACAGAAAAGTCAGAGATGTATCCAGAAAAACAAAACTGAAAAAACCCTCATCTCATATTATAGGAAAGCAAACTTTCAGCTCCTCAAGGAGTTAGTCAGTAGAACCTCCTGGGAAATGGCTCTCAGGGTCAAGGGAGCAGAATAGAGCTGGCAGATCTTCAAGGATGTTTTCCATAGGGCACAAGAGCTCTCAAGTCCCAAGTGTAAGAACTCAGGCAAGGAAAAGAAGAGACCGGCATGGTTGAGTCAAGACCTGCTGCTCAAACTACAGGGCAAGAAGGAACTGCACAGGCAGTGGAAGCAGGGATGTGTATCCTGGGAAGAGTATAGGGACACTGCCCAGTTGTGTTGGGATGGCATCAGCAAGGCCAAGGCAAGGCCGGACCTGAACTTGGCAAGGGATGCAAAGAATAATAAGGGCTTCTACAAGTATGTCAGCCAGAAATGGAAGGTGAAAGAAAGCTGATGGACATGACTGGCAAACTGGTAACAACAGAGGAGAAGGCTGAGGTATTCAACAACTGTTTTGCCTCAGTCTTCATTAGCAACCTTCCTTCTCACACATCTCAAGACAGAGAATGGGAGGACAAAGTCCTTCTCACTGTAAGAGAAGATCAGGTTCCTGACCACTGGAGGAACCTGAGCATACATGTCTATGGCACCCAATAAGATTGCATTCCACAGTCCTGAGGGAATTGGATGATGTAGTTGCCAATGATATTTGAGAAGTCATGGCAGTCAGGTGAAGTCCCTGGTGACTGGAAAAAGGAAAACATTGCACCAATTTCTAAAAAGGATAGAAAGGAAGACCGTGGGAACTACCAACTGACCTGCCAGCCTCACCTCTGTGCCTGGGAAGATCATAGAACAGATCCTCCTAGAAGCTATGTTAAGGCACATGGAGAACAGTGAGATGATTTGAGACAGCCAGCATGGCTTTAACAAGGGCAAGGCCTGCCTGTCCAACCTGGTGGCCTTCTGTGATGAAGTGAGTACCTCACTGGACAGGGGAAGAGCTACGGATGTCATCTATCTGGACTTTTGTGAAGTCTTTGACATCGTCCCCCACAACATCCTTTTCTCTGAATTGGAGAGATATGGATTTCACGGGTGGATTGTTGAGAGGGTAACAAATTGGTTGGACAGTCAGAGGGTAGTGGTCAATGGCTTGATGTCCAGATAGAGACTGGTGACAAGTGGTGCCCCTCAGGGGTCCACACTGGGAGCACCAGTTTAATATCTTCATTGATAATGCAGACAGTGGGATCGAGTGCACGCTGAACAAGTCTGCAAATGACACCAAGCTGAGTGGTGCAGCTGACATGCCTGAGGGACGGCATACCATCCAGAGGGACGTGGACAAGCTGCTGAAGTGGGCCCATGTGAACCTTATGAGGTCCAACAAAGCCAAGTCTGAGGTCCTGCACTTTGGTTGGGGCAACCCCCAGTATCAGTAAAGGCTGGGGGATGATGTCATTGAGAGCAGCCCTGCAGAGAAGGATTTGGGTTACTGGATGATCAAAGACTGGACATGAGCCAACAATGTGCGCTAGCAGACCAGCGGCCAAGCCAGTCCTAGGCTGAATCAAAAGAAGTGTGGCCAGTAGGCTGAGGGAGAAGAGTCTACCCCTCTACTCCACTCTGGTGAGACCCCACCTGGAGTACTGTGTCCAGTTCTGGAGTCCTCAGCACAGGAAAGACGTGGACGTGTTGGAGCAGGTCCAAAGTAAGGTCACAAAAATGGTCAAAGGGACGAACACCTCTGCTGTGAGGTGAGGCTGAGAGAGTTGGGGTTGTTCATCCTGCAGCAGAGAAGGCACCAGGCAGGCCTTATTGCGGTCTTTCAGTACTTAAAGCGGGCCTATCAGAAAGATGTAGACAGTCTTTTCAGGGACAGGACAAGGGGTGGTGGTTTTAAATTAAAAGAAGGAAGACTTAGACTATCTGTAAGGAAGAAATACGTTACAATGAGGGTGGTGAAACGCCGGAACAGGTTGCCCAGAGAGTGGCAGAAGCTGCATCTCCAGAACCATTCAAGGCCAGGATGGACAAGGCTCTGAGGAAGCTGACGTAGTTAAAGATGTCCCTGCTCACTGCAGAGGGGACCTTTAAAGGTCCCTTCCAACCCCAACCATTCCATGATTCTGCCAATTGTTTTTTCAACTTCTTTTGTTTCTTTACAGCCTCTCACACATAAACACGCATCATCTGGGATGTGATCAAGCTTGGACCTAAACTGAGGTACTCATAGAGTACTTTCATTATGAAGACTGTAAAGAAATTCAGTGAGAAAACAGAGAGTAACTAACCTTTAAGAGGAATTCTTCTTAGCCTCTATGCTATTCACCACCTTTCACACTTGCTTGTAATACCCCAGAATCTACCACTAGTTGTCAAGGCTACCAAGGGGGCAGATTTTCAAAGTTAAGTGCATGCCAAAATCCATCTAAAGAGAAAGATAGAGTGGGTCTTAAATCTCTGTAGTTCTTTTCACCAGAAGTTAATGATGCAGCCAATTTGGGCATCACAAGGCACACAAACATTAAAAAGATGATGATTTAAAGAAAATGAGTTATGACAAGGCAATTTTAAAAATGTGTTTATAATCACCAATCCAACCCAAAGCAAATAAATACAATTGTTTCACAAAACTGAAGTGTGTGCCACAAGAATGTACTGCTGGCTGGCGTTTTCAAATGAATTCTATTGTTCAAAGTAGCTGACACTGCCAAAAGATATAATAATTTTATTACATTGGCTTAATGAACAGTGAACTTCTCTGTGTACAATAAAAGAGAAAAAACTGCAAGA
Organism: Buceros rhinoceros silvestris; assembly: GCF_000710305.1. NCBI lineage: Eukaryota > Metazoa > Chordata > Aves > Bucerotiformes > Bucerotidae > Buceros > Buceros rhinoceros. Next base: position 5,864 of record NW_010405152.1, on the reverse strand, counting down.
TTTTGAAAAGAAGCAAAATCTGCAAACTGAAACATCTCAGCTGCATGCCTTGGCCATGAATCAGTCCAAAGGAAATATTAAATATAGAAATAAATTACCTAAATTTTACCAAAGGCCGAACACCTAGATGTTTGGTTCTACAATTAATTAGCCCTAGACAGTTATAACAGCAGAAGTTTGGAGGTCTGTGTTTCTGGTAATTGCAAAAGACATGTCAATTTAGACAGCTAGTCAGTGGAAAAAAGGAAGACATGATTAATCAACAGTATTAGATAGAAAATTTCTTTACATATAATTGTAAGGAGCAACTGTGTTTTAACTGTAGCATTGAGAGAATACGTCTTTCAAATGCTAAATTATTCATCATGTTAGATACTTGAATGATCTTTTCTTAAATCTTCATGTAGGAGGTAAAAATTCTACAGACAATACTTAAAGGAAGATACTGGAGGAAAATTTACATGAAAAATTTAAAAGTCTCTCATCTGCCTAGACTGATAAATAGTAAATATGAAACGGGAAAAAAAAATAATAGGAAAAAAAATACCCCAAACCTTAAGGGAGAGTCATGATTTGAGAAGCCTGTTTCTTAGAACAACAAACAGTGAGTCATCATAGTAGAGAAAGAATTAGTCATTCTTTTCAACGCTACAGTACATCCTCTGCATGAGTTATGCAGAAGATATGCAGAATATGGACTAGACTCTAAATCAGGACATAAATGGCTGATTTTTAACAAAGGTTCAAAGAACAATCAACCAAAGACTGAAATCCCATGCATTATAGTGTTCTGTATACTGCAGCATCAAGCCACCAACAGAATACAAACAGGATTCAGACAGGCAGTTCAGAGATGCAGTTAATTGCAGAGCCTAGTTCTGACATCTCAGGCAGGCAAAGTTACCCTGGATTATACCAAGAGATCTTGCCACAATAAGGATGACAAAAGAGGATTAGGCATTCCTTGCAGAAACCGATCAACAGTTGATGTAATCTATCAGGATTACACCAGTTACCTGACTTTCCGATACTATTTTTATAGGTAAATGTGGCAAGATTGGGCCAAATCATCAAACCTTTTTTATGTGAAAAGTAGTCCAGATTGAAATATATGAACCGGAATATTTTATTCTACACCAAAATATCGACATGTGAAGTTATGCAAATATCCTTGCTTTGGGAATAAATACTCCACATTTATTATTTAACAATGTGGAACACTTACCAAAGAAAAAAGACATTTGTTTAAATCCACATTTAAAGGGAGTTAAACAAAACTTGAATGAGACATCCTTATTATTCTCTTCCATAAATGCTTAGAATATATTGTACTTTAAATTTGCATTTTACTTGAATCCTGGTTAACTTTCAACAAAAATAGAAATTGTGTATTTTCACTTCTTAGTTTAACCTCCTTCAAAAGAATACTGAATAAAAACACCCAACTTTCAAAGGAGGATAAGTATGTCTACACAGAGATACACGGAATAGTTATAAGGCAGGATATCATCATATCATTATGTATTTGATTTCCATATGTGGACAAGAATTTGGGATCCAGAGGCTGACAATATTACCTGCATTAGCTCTGTAAATAAGGACATTTGTACTCATTTGTAATAACAGTGTCATAAAAGTATGCAAACGAAACACAGGATCAAACAAAAAGAAGGAATGGGAAGCAATTCACTGCTCTGATAGCCAACAAAACCAGGTTTGTCTGGTGTTTGGCTGGCTGTGGAACACACCTTAGGTCTTGCATTTCAGGCACGAACTCAGTAACATACAATTAAAGAATTAGAGAACAGTTGTGGATCCATAATAGACCAAGGGCACTCCAGAGCCCCCAGCCTTTTCAGGGCAAGAAAAACACTTGCCTTGTAGGAATGTGTTGAAGGCCTCTTGCCTTACCTCACTTTTACTGCCTCTGAAAGGCCCAGATTACTTCTTCTCATCACTCTCTGTTAATGTGCCAGTGTTTTCTGTTTGTTTCCACTAGAACTAACAGTCAACAAACTAAAACACTGCTGACTCAGTCTGACCAGGAGTGTTTTTTTGTAAATTACGTTTACATTTATGGCATACTCGGGTTTTTGCTGTGCTCAGTATCGGTTCCAAAATATTTCAGTTGTTAAAGAAGAGCCAAGCTAGCCAAAAGAACAGTTTATCTACATAAAGAAGTGATAGCTAGAAACTCTGCCAAGTGAGAAAAAGGTCAGCTATTTAAGCAAACAGAGAAGTTAACACTTCCCCCTCCCCTAAGCCTGTTCACATCTACCATGTGTGAACTGTAAGTCTGAAGAGGGACAAACTGGCAATACCCTTCTCTTGTTTACCCTGACCGTTTCGCAATGGACTTTTTCTGTTTTTTTTTAATGAGGGCTCTCTGCATGGTGGGCACATTTTATTGTTATTTCCTGAGGCGTTTCATATTCCGAGGATTTTTCTACAAGCAAAAGGATTCGAATTTAAGGGAGGTGAAGGTCTTTTCTTTAAAAGTTGTGTTTACTTGAATGAATTTATAATCACACAATTTTAAAGAAGAGTTACAGCTAGATCCCCTGGAGAACTGCCTCAGGATTTAGGCAGAATACCCAAGACACTGCTGTTTGGGTTTGGGGATTCAGCTCTGAACCTGCCAAGCTCAGGTGCCAGCAGAGCCTGGAGCTGCCCAAGCACACTGTCTGATTTCCACATTCCCAGGTACCTACAACAGTAACCCTGCAGATGGCCAGAATCACCAATCTTTTTGGTCCCTATCTTAGCTGCTGAACAAGTAACACAGATTTGAGAAGGCTGTGTTTCTGCCCAAGCCCTCTGGGAGATGCACGTTACAGTGGGCACTCTTAGAACTCTCCGAACCTTTGACGACACATCACATTACAGTATCCTCTTGCAGTATTTATCTTGTTCCTAATGCTTCTTATATTTCTTGTTTTGCAGGAGAAAAGCTTACACAGGAAGGGTGGGGATGCCTCCAGCCAGCTTCACAGCTAGCCTGGTGCTGACAGCACTTTCCTAGGAGATAGGAGATAAGGTTTTTGTCAGCCTCAGGCTGAGGAGGGCAAGTAATTCCTCTCTCCAGTTTGCTACACGAATAGTTCAACCACTGGGCTATTTTGCTTAAGGCAAGCCCAGCTACTGTATTCCTCCTCCTCCTCCCTCTCCAGCTCAGTTTTGAGTCCTTTCTCTCAGCCAGTTGTCTCTCAACTCCACAGACAGCTTCAAGCTGCAAATCTGAGGGGAACAGCAAGATTTCCAGCATCTTGCTTTTTTTTTCCTGATAGTTCTAGGAAGCAACTTGCTCGCAGTAAGGCTATGATTTTCTCCATGTGGCTCTTCCAAATGCCTGCTTCTCACCATGCACCATGTAGAGAACTTGTACTTGTTAGGTAAGGTCCTGAGTTGGTTTTCCCAGGCCAGCCAAGCTCCACAGCTGAGTAGAAAAGGAGGTCACCATCCCGTGTCTCTTCTCTCTGCGCTCATTTCCCTGGATGACACGGTGAGTTTTTCTAAACCATGCCATGCAATTGCAGTTATGCATCCTTCTTAGAACTGAAGTTGTGCCAACCTCTAGGATGCTCAGCTAAAATGAGAGGTGCTACAGCAGCTATCCTCAAGGCATTTGTGATCTTTTTTTAGATTTCATGATTAGGAAAGTTCAAAATATGTTCCTGAGTTCAAAGCCAAAAATGACATGCAGAAAGAATCCTTTAGAAATTAAACTTCTCCTCAGCCTGAATTTGATACAGCATGCAATTAAAACCATTACCCCCAAAATACTGACTGGGCCAAATTGCAGTGATTTGGTGGACTTCAGTGGACTTAATACTGGTAGATATGGGTTCAGGTTTTCCCCGAGACAGAATTAAAGTATTTGTCAGAACACTTCAGGACTTAATACTGGTAGATATGGGTTCAGGTTGTCCCCGAGACAGAATTGAAGTATTTGTCAGAACACTTCGTTGGAAAACAGCTAAACTTTTTGTGTGTGTGTGTGAAATACAAAACATGAATAAGATTTTGAGATACTGGAGAATTAGATTAAATCCCTCATAAAAATGTTAGTGCCCATTATGGTCAGGGTTGTGTCCCAGATTCAGTATATAACAGAATATGTAACTCAGTACTATATACTCACTCCCAAAAGAGGATGGCTGATAACTAAAATCAAAGTAACAAGTAATAATAAAGGAGTTATTCACTTGCTGTCTGATTGGGACTCCAAATTTTCATCAAATCAGGAGCAAATACAAAAAGTGAATCTGATCACTTCTATTTTAGGCGTGGGTTTTTTTATTTGTATTCAACGTGCAGATATGGAAAGATGTTGTTTTCTTTTTCAAAAACATGACTTGATTTTGTTGATTGTTGAAAATTAGCTTCATGAATATTTCAGCAAGGAAAAAGCATTTCATCAAGTATTCACTGACTTCACAGAGCTAATACACAATTGACTTAAAATAACTTAGGTTTACAAGGCGGCATTACATGGAAAATGAGCAACTTAGTTGGTCCAAAGCTGGGTATTATTCATCCCAGATATCAAAGTGAAAGTTCTCCAAGACAGAGTGAAAAAGATTGCAATGGGCATTCCTTAGGAGGCTATGTACTTTTAAGAGTTAATGGGTCTGGGTCAGGTCCAGAACTTCTGAACGGAGTGGCTCTATTTTGCCTCCAGAATCCATTTCAGCATTTCAGTGAGAGAACTAGACAAATTCAGATAAAGTGCTGAGAATTTTTATGGATTTTACAAGACTGAAAATCAAAATCATATTAATATTTCTGATTACGCATAACCTGTAACAAGATTTCCTTGGGAAATCACAACTTTGTGACTGAGAACCAGAACAAATTTGGCTACCAGCTATGATAAGAAAGTACAAACATTCCTGTTTGACAAACTGGCTGGAAGCCCATTTGCTAAAAACTGTCATCATATTAATGTTGATTTGCCAAAGACAGGGTTACAAAAATTCTGTTGGGTGGATTTGAGTTCATACAGCAAATCTAGAAGGCATGCAGATTTCATACACAAAGCGCTCTCGTCATGTACTTACTGCTATTTTGAAGACACATTTAATAAAAGTAATCAGTAACATATGTTTGCCGGGCTTTTTACAAAAGCAAGCCACCATAAAATCTGCAGGGGAATTCATGCTGTATTAGTGAGACTCAAAAAAAGTAACTTAATCCTATGGGTAGTTTATTAATAACAAATCTAATATTCCCCATTTATAATCTGCATTTTCTGAGTGGTAATAAATAACAGAGATTCTAGGAACATCAGCAATAGTATTTTTAACTGCTATGCTTAAAAATCTAATGCTTTGGCTTATTTGATTTCTTTGTTTTTGATTTCATAGATGGGAGGATGTACAAGTAACATTTTGCTTATGTACAATACACATGGAAGGCCAGGGCAGACTCCCGAGATCTGAAGAACTAGTGTAGAGGTAGTATTTAAGCTTGTGTTGTTGGAACTGATCTGCTGAAACTAAATACAAATATACATAATTACATTTTGCTTGAGTAAATCACATTACCCTAAAGTGTGGCCATCTTAGGAAATCAGCTGATCTCACAATTATTGTGATATTTTAAAAATATCTATCTAGGAAGATATTCCACTGCTGTAGACAAGTACAAGTATGCCGATTCTCACCAGAATCTGCACTAGCATGAGTTGATAGCAGAAAAAAAAATCTCCTGTTGAATATACAACCCAAACTCTCTGGATAAACGAATTCAGCTTAAACCAAGAATTGTTTTTAATTCTAAGACACTAGTTCTAGGACAGCCATAAGCTACAGATAAATGTCAGTTCTTAATTAGAAGGTGTCCTGGGTTCAACATGGAGGAAC
>NW_010405151.1:31358-45987 GCF_000710305.1 Buceros rhinoceros silvestris | reverse complement strand
TCCTCCATGTTGAACCCAGGACAGGAAGGACTTAGCACATAAAGGCAGCTCTGTCCTGAAGAATTTGCAGTGCAGTAACAATGCTAACATCGGTAGTCTGTCATTGTCCCGTTGACTTCTCTGAGGACAAATTTCATAGAATAACTTCTAAAATGGAGAGTATGCTGTTCTCACGTTTATGATTATGAATCGCTTTCCAGTACAAATCAGAACGTAGTGACCGAAATCTAAAAATAAAACACCTCTGCTGTATTTCACTACTAGTACAATAGAAAAATCTCGTCAGCAAGTCTCTTTTTAATACATAGCCTCGCTTTGGATGTCTGATAGAATATCTTAAAATTATTCAAAATTCATTGTGGCGCAGATATTTTTATATGAAAGATAATCAAGCCATCTCTCTCACCAAGCAGGATGTCGTTTATCATTCAGACAATGTATTTCATAAAATGGAAAGCAGTAAGCTAATTACTAAGCAAACTATTTTTTTATAATTTTATTACATGAGATCAAATGTAGGTACAGACTCGTACAGTTTTTGCTAGGATCCTGCTAACAATAATTAACTAAAGTATTTATCTGCTTACCCAAGACTTTTTAATACCATGACTGAACTTTTGAAACAGACATAGATGTGTTGCCAGATTCTAAACCATCATGAAATAAATAAATCTTAACCAAAGGAGATGCATACATTCCAGAAATAAAGCGTGGGTGTGGTTTTCTAGAAAATAAAGCCCCCAAATCATAAAAGCTTTACCGGGTATTGTCTTTGTTACAGGCGTGCACTGTGGTTGCTACAAATTGTGTGCTTTAGTATTGGTATTATCATGCAGTTTTAGCAAGCTTCTGTAGAAGAGAAATATTATCAACCAGTCTCTTTTCCCTAGATCAAAAAGCAGTAGTTGAAATATAGAACCTCCAAATCTGCAGGAGAGTTGTTTGACAAATTAATGTAATTTAATAAGATGGAATAGCAGTTTTAAAATCTTATTTACTACTTCTTTTTCTATATTCTTCCCACAAATAGTGGATAGTGTGTGCAGGGTTTGCAAGAACCTAATATTCTCTTGACAAATGTTTCAAAGATTAATGATCAGGTAGTTCCAACACTAGTGCTTTTGAATAATGACTGACGAATAAAGGCTTTGTAGCAAGCAGAAAACAGGTGCTGATAGGAAGAACAATTTATTCTGTGTATTTTGAGGCTTTTTTAATAGTAAAAAAGTTGCTTTCTTCTCCAGTGACCAGTTTTCTGTTGTGTTACGATTTTAGTGGAAGGCTCCATCTTTCATGACATACTGCTCCAAGTCCTGTCATGATACAGCTTAACAAAGCCTCACCAAGTATCCCGACGTGCAATCCTGGCTGCCAATCACTTGGTACCTAAGCAGATACGCGCTGTCCTGAATACCCCTGGGGTGAATTCTTGTTTGCAGTTCCTTTACAAAAAGCCTGCGGTTGTTATTGCACCTGCCGGTGTTCAGAATCACTGACCTCTCACCTAATGTACAATCAGGTGCTCTTTTTTAACAGGCAATCTGGCATTCAGCCCACTTAAATGAGGTTCATTTGTCATGTACTCCTATCTGCCAGCAAGCAAACTGGGGGAAAAGAGGTCAAAGTAGGGATTTTCCAATGTAAATGTTTTCTGGAAGTTGCTGTTGAAACAGCTACGTCATTCAAAATGCATGTTACTGCCTGTCTTCTGTCTCAGCAAACTAATTGTCTTTTACAAGTAGTTGCTTTTCCAAATGTCTTTGCAGCAGTTTTGCATGAAGTTAGTGCATGCTTATTTTTATTGCCAAATATTGTTCCAAGAAATAAATTACTGGGCTATATTAAAAGCATCTTTTGCCCAGATGCTGCTTTGAGATACTGGATTAAAATGAAAAAAAAAAATTCAAACCACTTACAGGAAGTGGAATCATGCAAAAGGTTGGTTTCATTTCCAAGGATCTTGCTGCAATCAATGCCTTTGTATATGAGATGTGAAAAAATTTATATTACAATATAATATCAACTCTGCATTTTCATATTATTTCATTTTGTTCCCCTTTATGTTTTAGGGTTTGGTTTTTTCTTTTGGTTGTGGTTTTTTTTGTTTGTTTTTTGGTTGTGGTTTTTTTTTTCTTATTTATTCACATGGACTGATGTATGAGAGAGATGTGGATTCTGGTAGTAGGTGATGATGTTGCTTCTTTAAAAATTTAGTAGTAATAAATTTCCTGAATAGTTGTGTGGATTCTCTCAAATTGCTAAATGTTTCAATGCCTGTGACAACGCTACAACTTCTATAACATAGTGATCCTTGATTCAGGATTATCACAGCAAGATACAGCTACCCCAGTAACAGCGGGGGCATGATGAGGTGGCAGGAAATATGCTCTCTTCCTTGCTGAATAATAATTTACTTTTAGTTTTGCCATCCCTGTCAAGGAACCGAGCCTTCATCAAATGACTGTATACAATTGTTCCTGGATCAAAAGTTAACAATATTGGATAAATAATGTTCTGGCATTTGCTTCTGGTTTCCATTTCCATTTCAGTAATGAGGAGGGAAAATAGTTTGGGGTGGTTGATATGTCAGTCAGAAGGAAGGGACTAGTTCTGAAGTTGGGAATTGGCTTTCTGAGACTGCAGAGTTAGAAAAACAGTTCTTCAGCTCTGGTTGCTGTATGTGATTGAGAGAGACAGACCTGGTGACGACTGTGGATGTTTTGGGGCAGGTGGGAGCAGGAAGGAGCCGAACAAGCTGGCTAGTTTTGGAAACAGGATGGGGTGGTGTTTGTTTTGACAGGGTTGAACCCCTGTGAAAAGGTGAATGACAGAACGGGTTGTTTGTGTAACGTCCAATGAAAGTGGTAGGTAAATTGTATGCTTAGAGTTAGCTTTAGGGATAGTGTTAGGTTATGGGGAGAAAAACAAAGGACTGAGAGATAGAAAAATAGTCATTAGTTCTTTACTCTCTTCAAGTTATTCTTTGTCAGATCTTCTCCACCACATTTTTTTACATTTCTTTCCATTTTCTCATTTCCCTTTTCTTATGCCTCCACACCTTAATCTTTGGATAATCTCACCAGCAAACACAATTTATTTACTATGTCTTTGCTGATAGTTCATAATATGTATTCCTACCCCAGATCCAAATATTTTTCGCTAGATTAAAATCATGGCTATTGCAACCCTAGATAGAATCTAGTTGTTGGTTGAGGAAATGTATCTAAAATACTTAATCTACCTTTTCCTTCTAGTTACTTGCTTGGATGATTGTTATATCTTAATGTGACTTTTCTAGTATTCTTTATTGATTAATTAAAGACAGCAGACTATTAAACCAATAGCATTGTAAGTGCTGTTATTTGTTTCAGATGCTTTTATTGGCTTTTGTGAGCTAACAATAGGATACGGACAGTGAAAAAACATTTATTATGTCTTCATGGCTTTTTGTCAGTTCTTGAAAAAGCCCTGCTCCCTCAGAAAAGTCTAAAAACTTGTTCTTTTATTCTCCAAAACTAATCGAAGCTACACTGGAAAAGAAATTTTATCTGATTTTTCTTCTCGTCAGAGATCTAGATACAGCAAGACAGATAAGCCTGCCACATACATATCTTCAGTTATTTTGAGAATTGTTTGTTAGTGGATGGAGAATTCTGAGTTATATAATGGGTCTAGAAATATGTATGTACAGCAAAGTTGGATATAGAATATAAAATAAAATATATAATGAGGTTAGAGGTTCCTTAGAAACTGGTGTTCTGAGACGGTGAACAAGTAATGAGTTCATATCACATGTGAAAACATATCTATCGTATTATGTTTCAATTTTGAATTGGGGAAACCACTATTTTTGTTTTTTATTCTACAATTAGTATTTTTCTTATTTCTCTGGTTAAGACAACAATCAAGATAATTAAAACACAAAATTATGCATGGACAGTAACTTTTATTACTTAATAAATTGTTAAATTAAAAAAAAAAAGTTTTCAAAGTTAATAATAATCTGTCTTCTCGGTTCCAGTTGGTGAAAGGTGGAATGGAGTCTTTTTAAAGACTTTGAAAGGTCTTCCCAGAATTTCACAAATTATAAATAATTTCTAGGACCTAAGGAGGAATCGGAAAAGGTGTAGAAAGTCAATTACTTATTCCCTCAGTATGGATGGATCATCAATATTATGTTTTTGATTTAAAAGAGCCAGGGGCTTCTCTGCCAGTCGTGTTCTCTCTCATGGTCAGTCCAGTCTGCAAAGATGCCTGAGGGCTGGTAATTGGCAGAATCTTAAGTTTGCTTCAGATAGTAGCTTATTGATAGGAATTCATCTTTTGCCTCCAAACACAGATGCATTCTAATTCCTGATTGCCTTTTTTGCTGTAGAATATAAATATGAGATTTAAAAAAGAATCTGAATGTAGAGTGCACAGTATAAATGCTGTATGAAATCAGGAACGACTCAGGATTTCAGTTGTGTGGCAGAAAAAGAATTCTAGATCCTTATTCCCAAGGGAACTGCTGAAGTCAGTCTAGAACACTTGTTCTCACTTTAGCATTTCTAGCAGAGACGATGTTGTATTATACAGGACAGCTTGTATGATATCCAAAACAGGACAAAAATTTGGAAACAATGGGAGAACTTGATATCTATTAATCTGTTGGATGTGCACATAGTTTATGATGTGAACATCTATGTGCTTTAGAGTCAATAATCAAAAGCTCTGCTAATTTAGAAGAATTCAATTTTAAAACAAAATTAACATGTCATAAAACAACCTTAACCTAAACCTGGAATGCGGTATGATATAGCACACCAAGGCCTGCATTTCAGAATAGTTTCATGTACCCTTTGCTGAACACAAAGCCGAGCATATACATGCAGATTGAAAAAATGAATCAAATGCAAGTCAAGCATCAACAAAGGTTTGTACACATGTTTTTGCACCCGGGTTTGAAAATATTTTTGTATTGAAATATATTTGTATTAAAAACATTTACAGAAATGTTGACAATAGATTAATGAATCATATGGTTAGAGGTTCCAAGGTATAATACGCCCTTTTGATAGCTGCCTTTTTATAATTTGAAATCTAGTAAATTTCCCTTTTCTTCTATTTTCTTAGAATTGTACACTATTTGCATTACTGAGGTGTAAGTAGTGTGTCATGGTAAAGAAGATGACCAAAATACCAGTGCACCATTAAAGAACTCCCCATACTGGAGCTGGAATGATAGAGATGATAGTAGATCATATTTACAAAAACCTCCAGAGCCCTAAAAATGCAGGTTGAGGCATTTCAAAAAAAAAAAAAAAAAAAAAAAAAAGTGTGAGTGTTTGATTCACCAGATTCAAGCTTTCTTTATGTCAGGGTAGAAATCAGGTCTCCCAGATTCCAGATCAGGTCTGCAGTGTTTTCCCAAGGGTTTGCCACTTAGTGAAAAGAAGGCTTGTTGTGCAGAAACCTTAAAAGTATAAACTCAGCTATTTTGGTTTTGTGGTTAGGACAGTGCTGTTTATTGAGTTTCCAGGAAGGAATCTGGTAGGTTATCTAGCACTCAATAAATTACTGTATGGCCATTGAGCTAAAAAAAATGAAAAAAAAATCAAGATGCTTACAGTGTCATCGTTGGAAATTAGTCAAGTAATCAATCTGCTTATTTAAAACAGTATTATGGAAATGACGAGTTGGCTGCTGGCATAATTTCCTGGTGTATTTTGATTTGCTCTTCCTGTTACAACAACTTCAAAGAAAACTCATTAATTGCCTTGCCATACATGTTGCATTTTGTTGGTTTATTTTTATGTTTGCAAGCACCCTGAAAACCTGAAAAAGTAAATATATTGTGCTGATTAGATTAATGAGTTCCTAATTGATTTAGCTTCTGAATGCTTGAAAATTTGGCATGCCTTGAATCATAAATACATGTGTCTGAGGTTGAGAGAATAAATGATATGGTTCTTTGTTCATTTTTAATGTACTATTTTATTATCCTGACATGTTCAAGGAAGTCTAAATCTAAATTCCTTTGGCCAGTCGGCTTGACTGTCCTGCCAAGGTCAGGGGATTGAGGAGTTAGGCCAAAGTTCTTTATTCTTCCCTATTTACATGGAGTGACTGGAAGCTTTCAGAGTCGATTATTCCAATCACTCATACCTGAACGGAACCCACATGAATGTAAATCCATCTGGCATTTACCCATCCCATTTAATTTGCATGTTCTGACATATGATTTGTATCTCTCTTTTAGGCATAGTCAAATAGTGGTTATTATTTTGTGACACTAGCTCGACCAGTAGTATCCTCCGTGAATCAGTGAAAGAAGGAAGAGGGGTATAAAGGACGTACTTAAGAATAGTGCCCCAGTTTGCTGTTCATCTACAGTTTAGGCAGAACCTGTGTGTGCTGGCATATGTGTTAGTGAATGTCTCTCTAACTAGCTGTGTGGTATGAGGGCCAACGGGATGAGGTAGAGCATGCCAGTTTTCCTTCCCTAAGCATCTAGTTGTTCATATTGGCAGGAAGTTTTACTTACCAAAGTGGTTATCAACTGGCAAAGTGAGCACATCCAGGTCTTCGGTATTCCTTACACACATTTCTTCGTGGGAATTTCTTCTGTTAACAAAAGTACAGGATGCAGCGTGCTTAATATTCTGCTTTGTTTATCAAGGCAAAGAAACACTGTATGAGTAAGGTCAATATACAGTAAAAGTTATTTCAGGATGAAAGTCAGTATGTTGGTGCTTGTGGTTTGTTGTTTAAATCTTCAGAGATTTTACATATTAGCAGTTATTTCCTGGAAGCAATAGGAATGATGTGAAACCCTAGAAGGATTTTCACTTTTCGTTTTCCCTATATTCCTTTTAGAGGAGAATAGTACTCATCCTCCTAAAATTAGTTCATTTCTTACTGTGAAGTTTTTAAGTCTTTAATTTTGCACATATTGAAGAATACACGTGAATATGTTCTAAAAGTACACAGATCTCATTCATATGTAAACTGAATAAAATTAGATCAACTGAAGTGTTATGTTTATGAAACTTTTATTATCTTCTCATCTGCAAAAAATATAAAGCTACAGAAGGTCCTTGTTAAGCTAGCAAGTCCAGGGAGTTCTCTCCTTCCTCTCCTGGACATGGTGTCTCAGTGCACTGTCCTTCCATTGAGGTGATTGATTTTAACTATTCCATTTGATTTAGAACATTATTTTCATTTACCTTTATTATTTTTCATTAAACATTTTACTTTTACACAGTTTAAAAGTAGCAGAAATAGTTTATAAAAAACCAACTTTTTTGTTCATACTGTTGTCAATATTAAGACACACCACACTTTGTCTTAAAGGTTTTTGATGGGACAATGATGTATTTAGTAATTTGTGATCATTATGAGAGCCTGGCTGTTGAAAGACCATCTCTGTGTTATCTGGAGGAGATCAAGGTGCATCACCGGTAGAACAAGGCCTTGTTTTGTCTCACAGCTGTCCTTCTGGAAAGAGAGCACAAGACTTTGAAAGGATCTTACTGCTAAATCCGTCCTTTCACCTCAGTTGCAAGCTTTCCTGTATGTGAAGTTTAACTGCAGATGAGTTATTTCCACAATAATGCTCCTTAGTTAGCTTAGTTAGCAGTTTTTAAGGCTTACTATGTGTTCTGCTGTCACTATTTTCTCAGCACGATGACAGCAGCTGTTCTTTGATTGAAACATGAAGAAAGATGTGCTGGAGTTAGATAAGCATCACTGCTAAAGCAGCTTTACCTCCCAATTTGCTCTTTTTTGTAATATGGCTAGTAATAAGGAATGCTGAAATTGAGCTGTGTACTTGCTTTAAATTATAATCTTACAAAATGTGTGTAAATCTAGCTAAAGAAATTTTTCTTCGTGTGTCTCTGCTTCTTAAGAAAAAATGTATTCATGTCATTGTAAATTAAAAGGCACAGAATAAGAGGGTATCATCTGACCCTTGGTAGTAGTTCAGTAGGATCTTTTTCTTGTCATTTCTTCTGATGATGATTGGTCTTTTTGAATGATATATCAGGGTTTTTATTTTATCTGAAGCGATTTGTGATTGGACACCAGTAGTTTCCTTTATGTTCACTTCCAAAGACCACATTCAGCAGCAGATTAATGCTGAAATACCTTGGGTCAGTTTTCACCGTTGCTGCCAAGCAGACCTGCTTTCACGGGCCGTTTTATACTCTGTGATTCTTGTAATTAACAGTTACTTACAGCAAGTCTGCTTCTGTATTCTGCGCAACGAAAAGTAAACCTTACTGAAGCAAAATACTAATGAAGATAAGCAACATGAAAATACACATGAAACTTTCTATCTCTTATTGTTTAAATGCTGTGAAGTATACCAGGCAAATAATCTGTTGGTGAAATGACCCCAAGTGCTTTGGCAGGTACTGAAGATTTTCAGAATTTAAGTAGGGCTAAAGAAATGCTCGGATCTGGTTTCTTCTGATCGCATTTGATTTTTGATTATGGTCAGTGATGAATGGCTTTCTTTTAAAAACAGAGTACCAGCTCTAGACTGGGCTTAAATCTACTGGATGCCATTTAATTTGCATTAGGAATGAATGGTTATGGTAAGGCATATTTCCAAACAATACATGAGATGAGAAACTGCTCCTGCTTTTTACTCTCTTTAAAGTAAATTTGTGTCATTGCTAAATTTTCTTGCAGGTGATTGAGCCAGTAAACTTTTCAATCCATCTCTAGGCTGGGTTTGACTGTGATTGAAATTGTGTTTCAGTTTTAGTTCAAAAAATGTCAAAACATTTTCAAAATAACAAAACTTCATATTCAGTTGCAGATGAAGTTGAAAAAAAAATTTAACTTACTTTCAATAGGATTTAACTTGTCTTCTTGATGATCTGTTTCTAATCTTTCCATTGTATTTAAAGTAATATATTACTTCAGAATTTTAAATTTATATTCAAGCAAAAGGTGTTCTTTAAATCTTTGTGAATTACTTGGTGTCTATGTTGTTGTAAAAATTAACTGTAACCTGTTGATGTACATATAGATACCTTTGACTATTATCCCAAGTATTTTTAGCCCTTGGAATCATTAATTCATCTAAAGTTTTTGACTTTCGACGAAAGTTTTGAGCAAGACATGTTTCTTCTTAAGGTCATAACCACCCAAATCAAACCATATCTTACGTGAGGCTCCTCTTACAGAGCAGTATTTGTACAAACTTTATACACTGCATGACACAGAATGGAAAGTATTCTCAAAAGCGTGCTCTTTTTATGCACCAGGAATAATTAAAGCAACAGCCACTTAAATTGGGACTTCTTCATGGACTTTGATCAGAATGCATATTAAATAATGTATTTGGATGATCTTTCAAAAATACAAGTAAGATTTAATTGTGTTAAAGCTTAGTCAGAGATAAGGGAATTGTGCTTGGCCACTCAGTATTTTTGTGAAAGAAATACTAATGGTGATAATTTTATTAAAAAGTTTATAGGTGCACTTATGTGAAGGTGTACAATAAAAAAAAAAATACTGCAGAGAAAACTAACTTGAAAAGTTCACATTCCAGAAAATATTAATAAATAGAAATTTTCTTTCTCTGTTTCCTCCTATTCCTGTCAATGCTCTGTTGAAGAGACCTGTGTTGGTGTTTTGCACAAAGTAGCAGTGATGACTCATGAGAGTAGTAGCAATGATTGTAATATTACTAGTACTAATAATAGTAATAGTAACAGCAGAAACTTGTCTTCTCTAAAGATGCTCGTTTCTCCTAATGTTTTAAACTAAGAGATTTTTGTGTTGATGTGTTAGAGCACTTTGTTTTGAGAATGTACCCGTTGTGACACTTTAAAGGAACATGCCTATTTTAGCTACTTGCAAGTTGCTCCGTGACTAGCTGCCATGGAGCAAATGACAGATCTGAAGAAAGCATTCTAATCTAGGTTCTTCGTTCTTTCCTTTCTGGGACTCACAGACACCATTATCTTTGAAGGACTTTATACTAGGAGAGTCTCTAGGAGGAATGAAAGGAGGGGGTGAATTAAAGCCCCCTTAGTCGGAAAGTGTTGAGAAAGATTTGGTGAAATACTGTGAGTACAGTAAATTTAGACCACATAAAGAAGTTATGCTTTATTTAAAACCCTTCAAAATTTTAATAAGGCTTTAGTTAATTTCTGAAAAAGGTCCAGTGTCAGTTCCAACCAATTAGCTTAATGGAAATCAATTAGAACATCCTTGTTTGCAAACAGAATTTCAGACTTTCTTCTTCATTGTTTTTAAGCAGACAGACTCTAAAGTATTTTGGCATAGCTACCCGCATTGTATCCATTACCAGTCTTTCTTTTCTCTTACATATTAGTGAATGTAAACCAAGACATTTTTAGCCTCCCTGGTTTTCATTCAGCTTTTCAAACAAAGTTGTAGTGACTATAACAGCTCTATCAGCCTCTCAAGGAGGCCAATGTAAGCTCTGGCAACTTGCCATAAACATAAAAATACTATTTATTTATTTATTTATGGTCGGAGGGCTAAGACGGGACAAGTGCCCCTTTTTGTTTTCTTAAACAAAAAGAAAATTTCCCTTAGCTTGAATCTTCTTCAGTAATAAATCATTCTTTTTCAATTTGTAAATTGTTTAAATAATAACAATAATGAAAAGGAGATTGCTACGTTGAGTGCCCTAAATCCATTGTAAGGTAGAAAATGGGTCTCATAGTGACGTTTATTTATATCCCAGTAGTTAAAAACACCTCTTTGTGTTTTGTTTGCCTATTTCAGTCTGAAAAACAATTCACAGAATTACTGATTGTTAGCATTCAGACCTGTTTTTAGAAATGTCTGTTTTGTTTGCTATTTCCAAAGTTGAGCCACTATTGGAATTGAAAGTTGAAATTCCATTGTGAAATTTTGTGTATGTGGCTTTGACTCTTCTGCCCAGTTCAGGTCCATTCCCCTGCTTTGTTCCTAGGTGTGATGCAAATCTCGAAAGGGTCTTATTCCAAGTTTGGGTTGCATTTGTAGCTGGATAGCATTTTTTGGCAGGACTTTAGTCCGTGGGGATGAAGTAACCCATCTCAATTTCTGAAAACTGTTTCCAAAATTCCCACCTGATTTCTGAATCCAGCCCATCAACTGCATATTTGGATTGAAACCTGGTAATCATTTTGCCCTACTGTGAGTTAAAAGACTGACACCTCAGCTGGTTTCTGGTTTTTATTTTCTATACTGTAAAAAATAATGGTGCTTTTTAAAAAAAAAAAGGATTCTCAGTAGCACTGACACCACATTCATTTGCTTTCCCCTTATTTGCCTTTTCCCTGGTCAAAAATATTTGTGTCTTAAACGATGAAAATAAGAATCAACGGAACCAAAAAGGCGTATGTTTAAGTTAGTATGATCAGGTGATGTTCATCTTTTAGCATAATTTTTAAGCAGTATGGTGCTTTCTTTGAAACACAAAGCAGGGATTTCTGGTGATTTAACAAAGTGCACAGTATGGAGGAGTGCCTGATAAAAGACTTAGAAGCAGTTGTGAGTCAGAATACAAGAAACCTTATGGATCATGGATAAGTTATTACAGGGATCCTTTGATGCAAGTGATACACTGTTGATTTTAAAGGTTAGAAATAGCGTCCTGCTGTATTTTATGCTTTCAGGAATTGATATAGCTGCATAGACTGTGCAGACTGTGAACCGGTCCCTATTCATAACGAATAAGTAACAATTCTTTAAGTCTTACCCAGACCCCCATTCCCAGGTGGCCTTTCCCATGTGTTCTGATAGGGTCAATCCCAGTGAAACAGAGCTGACACTTCAGTATGTTTCTTGGAACACGGAAAGATCCTTACTGTATGGTTTTTCATACTGATTTAAAATAATGACCACAGGAAGTTCATCCTAGGTCAAGTGGACGATAACTGTTCTTTCTTTCAGGATGTTATTAATTTCTAGCTTTTTATTGGAACGGGAATTTATGTAATTTTCAATGTTAATGCTCACAAATTGTTATTCTATAATCCAGGTAAGTCTTGACCATTCATAGGCTTTCTCCTTAACCACTTATTCTGTCATACTGATTTTTGTTCTAGATTTTAGTATGACTTTAATTTAGATAATTTTCTTGCCAGATCTCAAAAATAGAGTAATTTTTAAAAAGGGACAGCACGACTATTCAGAATTTTAATGTAGGATTTTATACCTTCTGGAGATAAAATTGTGTGACACTCTACAGAAGCAAGTTGTCCTGAGACGTTCATCAGGTTGCCAAGCTGTGCTTCTTCTGGTAGTGATGGTCAAACATTCAGGTATAGCTTAATACTGCTGCAAGATATTACCTTCTGTTTCTTAGATATGCCTTTGGCCAAGGGCTGAAGCTGGGGTTAGCATTTTGAGCTGGAAGGAGGCACGAATAGTCTCTGGGAGATTGGAGCTGCATGCTTATATACGTACAACAGCCTGCTCCGTGATAGGAAAGTCGTGTAATATTTCCAAATTAGTTCCAGGTTATGGCAGTCCGTTCTTGAGGACACAGTGCCTGCACTCTGGGGGCTAGACGAGTCATAGATGAGGAGTAAGGTCTGACATTTCCTAGCCAGTCAAAAGTTGCTGCTTGTGTAGTTTAAGTGATGGTGAAACACTGAGGTTTCTCTGAAGAATGCATGAGTACATCTCTAACGTGCGTGAGCTGAGAGACTTACCCTGGTTACTGCTATCCTGGTCTTACCTGCTAAGAATTCAAGGTAGCTTTATTCCAATATAGTGGTTTGTGAAATCATATGATAACGCTGCTTTAGACAAAAAAAGTTAGGTTGCTTGCTGTCATACTAGTGGTATCACCATTTTCAGCTTGTTTTCAAATTACCCCAGCACTTTCGAGGAAGGTAGACCTCTTTAGTTTCATAGCTAACTTAGGTAGTCATTTTCTTAATATTCTGCCTCACTTAGGTCTCCATTGAATTTTTTGCTAGAGTCAGAATGTTTAAATTTTTTCCTAAATTATTCAGTCACGTTGCTAGTTTTATTTAACTTTTGTGATTTTACTCAAAAGGAGTGTGGGTTGAAGTTTCTTGATTCAAATATACATCATTTAAAGGGTGGATAGTTACCTTTCTGGATGGCAGAAGTTACAAAGATAAACTACTGTCACATGTCTCTGAAGATGATTTATCAAGTGATTAGAGGAGCTGTCATAATTAACTTCTATTTATTTCCTACTCTAGAAAGCTTTTTTTAAGCCACTGATTTGTCTCTAATTCTAAAATCGTAATCTTTACTGGTTCCTCTAGGGAGATAAGGCAGATATCTCTGCTTCCCAGGAGTTAGTTTTTGAAGTACCTTTAAAGAACAGTAATGAGAAAAATGTTAATAAAACAGAACTTCTAAAGTAACATTTGAAAAAATCCATTACAGAAGACATAATGAAAAAATATTTTTGGTTACTTTGTGCTGTAGATATATTTTTCTTGGAAATACTTGCTTTTCAGTGATTAAAGATATGGTTGGCCATTTGATTACTTTATGTAGGATACTGTTTCATGTGGAACCTTAACTAGTCTGCACTTTATTATTTATTAAATTGATATTTGGATTCCTCATTTGAAGTTTGTCTTAGAATGTTTTCTGTAATACCGCCAATCATTACTTGGGCGTTTGATCAGTATTGGGAATGCATGAAGATGACCATTGTAGTTTCAGATCTGTATTTGTTGATTTAAAAGAAAAATTGACATGAGTTAGAGAAAATTCTCATGCCTTTGAGCTCTTGATACCTTGTTTTAGTAGTTAAACCTTATATACTTGTTCTGGGTGAAGGATTTGAAATGGAAGTAGATTTTTAGAGGCAAAACTAAATCTAATTTTGTTCAGAAATTCCAGATTTTTACTTTCTTTAAAATGCATTTTGTTGCTGTAGTTTCCATGCAAACATGAAAACGTGAGAGAAAGGTTTTAACTGGGAGTCTGAGGAAAGTTTTGGAAATTGAATGAATCACTCTTCTACTGCCAGATTATAACGGTGGTTTAATCTTACAGTGTGAGTGCTCTACTGGCAGGTTCTCATGTGAACAGATCAGACATCCATCAAAGACATTTTTGTCGTATTGATTCATTCCCTTGGAAGAATGCAGGCTTTTACTTATTTTAGAGATGATTCCAAGTGGCTTGTTGAGATTACATCTTGCATGTGAATTTTAGCTGAGATGATGTTACGTGAGTGACAATTTTTAATAGGCATGGTTCAGTGGTACTGCGGAACATGAGTAGCTCAGCTTAGTGGAAAAAGCTAACATACCCATGTGTAGCAAGCAGCTCTAGGGGAAATCTGTAGATAATGTATTGGAATAGGGCAGAGATACGTAAAAAGTAATAGAAAAAAGTACTGAAATACTGCTGATTTATAGTCTTCAAGAATAGGCAGTTGTATATCAACCATCCTCATATCTGGGACACCTCACAACCAAGTCACAGCTCAGATAATTTTTAAAAAGGACAAAATGGAATAAATAAATGCTTGACTAGTGCTCAGTAGTGCTATGACACTTGGTCTCATCCTGACAGACTTCAGGCTAAATCCAAATTTTACGTGAAGCTTAGAAATTAATATTTTATATAATTTTCCCACTACATTTTATTATTAATAAAATTTTATTTAAGA
>NW_010405151.1:30559-31285 GCF_000710305.1 Buceros rhinoceros silvestris | reverse complement strand
CTGCTTGATGCAGTGCTAACTTCAAAGTTGGATCAGGTTACTGAGGCCCTTGTTTGGACTGATACTTTTTTTCTGAGACCTCAGAGTGTATGGTTAGTGAAATGTATCGAAACATATAAGCAGGCAGTACAGAAATAATAATTTCTGTATTAGTCTATTTGCATTTCATGCAAGCAAGGATGAAGCAGGGATGTTATGGAGTGATAATAAACTATGAGATGTAACCGAAAGGTCTTTGCTAGTCCTACAAGTTCTATGTAAATGATCCTTCTCAGCAGAAGGACTTGGGACTTGTAGCAAGGAGACTTCAATTCATCAGCAGTCAGTCAGGAAAAAAGACGTTAAGAGTCAAACTTACCTGCATATCTAGAGATCGTTAAATGCCTTTTATCTATGTGATTCAACTCTGCCAGTGCCAATACACTTTGGTATGCGAGTTTATTAGGGCAGTCAGGAGAACTGCATGAATAACCCTCTTTTCTATATTTTGAAACCCCAAATCCCGTCTTCTCTGCCATGATTTGTCCCTTTAGATTGTTTGTATCTAAAGGGTCAACTATATAGTACTATATAGTAATCCTTACTGTCTATTAACCCTCCAGGACTCCCGTTCTTGGCAGGTCCCGGCTGCCCCGTGCCCGGGTCTGTGATATCTGGAGGTGGAGCAGCGACTCTTTCATGGGCACCCCCTTGCCGTGGGGAAGGAGCTCACGTGCACTTGTGAGG
>NW_010405151.1:24776-30374 GCF_000710305.1 Buceros rhinoceros silvestris | reverse complement strand
GGCAGATGGAGCTCGTTTAGCCCTGTAAGGCTCATCCATCTCAGAGAAGGACACTCTGACCAAACCTACGACCCGAGGACTTCACTGTCACCATCCCAGCTCACCAGGCCCTGGCAGATGAACCTCAGGTGTAAAGGATGGAGCCAGTTCTACACATGCTGCGCCTCACCTAAAAAATCCACCGCGCAGGCCTGAAGGGTGCACTCATCGCTTGCAGTGAGCGTGAGAAAAACCCTTCCCAGATCTTCGTTTGCAAAGCCAAGCCGTGACTGTCTATTAAGAACTCAGATGATAGTAACTTGTTTAATGTTAGCCTACTCTAAGGCTATTTGAAGATAACAGTTTTGCAATAATTATTAATGTGAATCTGCTACTGAAAGGAGAAGACCTTTAATTTCCTTTATCAATAGCCCGGCTTGATTTTCCTAGCTTCATAACACAGAAATCAAATGAACTTGCAAAACTCATTAACTGTATAGATATTTCATAGGAGAGCAAGGCAGTTTATTATTTTATAGCCATATGATATGAATAACTAAAAAAATACATCTCAGAAGATAGCAATGATGCATGAAGAAAAAAGGGATAGAATGGTGTATATGGAAATTACAAAATATCAAAAAGAATTTTTATCATCTGTGAAAGGTTGTCTAAGTCTGTTGGTGCTGCTTTGAAGGATGCTCCTGCCCTTTCCTCGACTCCTGGCTGCGTGGTCTTTTTGCAATTATTGGTACTCATGCTCAGCTTGCAGATCTGGCTGAACACAAACCCTTGTCAAAAAAAAAAAAAAAAAGGGGGGGGGGGGGGGGGGGGGGGGGGATTGCTTTGCTGAACCAGTGAGCTTACCCAGCTCACCAGTTAGCCATTGACTAGTAATGCCAAAAAAGGCCACTGCTGAGAACTGCATGGCTGTGACGGGAAGGGAGGAAGGCCGGATGTGCCCTTTTAGCAGCAGAGAGAAAGCAAAGGCAATTGTAAAATTTTATCCAATGGCAGCAATTGTAATATTTATAGTTTCTGCAGGTTTGGGCTGTTTTAGGAACATGACGCTAAAACAAAGAAAACAGTGACCCAAGGTTTTTGGTATACTGATGTGTTCAACCAGTATGGGGTTTTTTGTTTTCTTCATACAGTTCATCAACGTGATCTCTTTGCATTTTACCTGCATAACCAATCTTTAAAGGTTAAATACAAATGCACCCTGTAATGTCTTTACATTAAAGTCAGCATTAAAAAAATAGTTTTCCCATCCTTGCAGACTATAAATCATACAGACTATTCTTTCTTTGTTAGATTTCAGTTGTCATTTCTTATATATAGCACTTGAAAAATTATTTCTAACCAGAAGTTGAACTTCTGTAACAAAGTGCCTATTCATTAGACATGATATTTCCTGGATAACAGAAGGAGTATCTGCAATAGCCTTTTATCAAAGAAAAGATAAGATTCCTCCTTTCCCTCTGACTGAGCCAACCCCAGCACGGAGCAAATAGGGGAGTTCTGTAAAAGAGTTTTGTATCCTGTTGTGGGTAGTTAAGTCAATTGCTTTTCATTTGGCATTAATACCACATTTTGTTCAGTTGCAGATTAATCCCTAGCAACAGAAGTCTTTACCTAGGGTGCATTAAATACTTTAATGTTTAAATTTATTAAATGTGTCTACAATTGAATTAGCATTGTATTTAAACATGCATTATTTTAAACACATAGAAAGTGAAATTGCTGGTGTTTTCCATTTTCCACAACTAGAAAATCATAAATATGTACAGTCTTTTCAGTAAAAACTGAGCAACACGAGTGAAGTCAAAGTTGATGGAAATATAATTACTTCTACGTAATAGGCCATACCAATTGTAGAAAAAAGAGCTGAAATTTAAACAAACCAGAAATATGTAAATGACAGTCATCATTCTGCTAAAATTTACATTCCAGTAGGTGACCTGCACTTTAAAACCTGGTTCCTCCAGTGCTCAATAAAAACAATAGAAGTGACAACAAACTCTCTGGCTTGCCATGACAGTGCCCTAACATGGAAGAGAAAAAGGCTTCTGAGATGATATGTCTGAGAAGCTCTTCATTATGACACTTCCAAATAACCAAAAAGTCATTTAGAATAAAATGCATTATGCACAGATTTCTTTATTCATTGATTCTTTTCTCCTAATATGACAAATAAAATCTAGTCAGATTTAAGACGTTTAAAAATAGTATTGAAAATTATGGTTAAATTCCTTTGCTTAAATACATAAAAGTGAGCTCCACACTCAACTCATGGTATTTGGCAAGTCAGACATGGATTTTGCATCAAATTATTTCATGTGTTCTTACAAGAGAAGGGCCAAATGTTTTTTTTAAAGTAGTTTGATTTAGGCATTGTTTGCTTATTAATGAATCTTTACTCAATGCTTATATTCAAGTCGCGTGTACATACATTGTGTTATGAACAACTAATTTCAATGGGGAGCGTCTGAGAGGAATACAACAGAGATGAAACTTTGTGGAGACAAAAAAATACAATCGAAGAAATCAGCAGACGGTTGTGGTCTTCATGCCCAATACACTAGTGCCAGGAGCATGAGAAGGCAGGTTCTGTTAGACGGGTGTCAGTTGCCAGCAGGAAAAGTGAGGGATTGTGTGAGTGTCTGTTGTGACTGGCTGTGAATTATAGCCTGTGCACAACCATATCAAATGCACACTACATAAAGCATGTCCTGTATCTTCTATCACACCACCTACTTTTCAATTCTTTGCTACCTATTTCACTATGCCCTTGAAGCCATTTAAGTATTCTCTAATATTTTCAGAATAAAAATAAAGCTATACCTGCCTTTCAAATACTTCTTTGTGGATGGCTTGTAGATAAGTCTGGATAGAGTCTTATCTGGGTTAACTTAAATATCATTTCTTAACCTTAAGATGTCCTTTATGCCAGTTTATACTTCTAGGCGGCATCTACGTTCACCGGCACTCAGTGTGTAAATAACACTCTTCATTGCCTCTGAATGTAGCAGCAGTGCAAAGATGTCTGAAGTAGCATAAGTGGGTTCAATCATAACACTGAGGGACAGAAGAGGAAGAATTCTTAGGAACATGTGTCTTAAAATGTGGATGAAGGGAGGGTGTTCACATACATTTTCTTTCACATATTTAGCAGCAAGGTGCTGCCAGCACAAATTCTACTTTAATGTGATTGGATTGTCAAAAATCAAATACCTTTTCCTTTTTCCCCCCCTGTATTTTCCACTCTCTCTTCTAAAGTCTGATATGCAACCCTAGTGTAATTATACTGAAGTTAATTTGGGACAATATTTCAATATTTGAATGTATGAGGAAGACTGCAAAGTTGAGTTCATCTGCCATAGGTTCCTTATAGAATAATTCGAGTTGGAAAGGACCTTCAAAGATCTTCTTGTCATTGTTGCCCCAATCCTTCTCTTCAGTTACAGTGTGCTCATTTTACAAGCCTCATTTTGCAGACCTGAGTTGGTATCTGTGTGTGTGCCTTCCACAGTACCACATTTCATGTCAATTTTCCTGAGGGGTTCCTCTAAGTGTGACATTATTTTTATCTCAAATGTTTTCGGTTGTAACCCCTACACAATTATGGAAAAGTTTGTGGTAAGAATATTTCCATTTAGTTTTATAGTCAATATCTGCCAGAACATCAAACAGGTCTGCAAATACCGTAACACTCCCATTTTCCTAGAGCGCTCTTCCTTTAGACCCAGGGAACGGTAGTAATTCATGGATCTGTGATGTGCTGACCCTAATTCAGCTGGTCTACGCTAGCACCTAGCTAAAATGTCTGTGTGCTGGAAGTTGACCCTTAAAGTCCAGGCTACTGTGTCCCTTCTTTCTACCAGCATGCTGTTCAGATTGTGGGTATTGATGCGGTACAGAAGGGTTTCTCTTCCAAGTGTATGACAGGAGTATTCTTCATGGTGCTTCCGTGGAAGGAGTTATGCTTTCTGCTTTTAGAATCTGAACATTTCCTCAGATAACTTTATGGAAAGGCACAAATTTCTTGGACATTGCAGTAAACAAGTAACCCTATTGTTAGATCTTATATTGTTTCGTATGCCTTGTACGTTGATTTGATTATTTTGGTATTAACAACACTTGCCTTTCATTTATTTAATTTCACCAGTGGCAAGCAGGTTAGAAAAATAAATAAATTGAAAGGAGGATCACTGCCAGGATAGTCAAATTTTAGACGTTCCGGTCTTGATCTATGACTTTAAAAAAACCTCCAAAAACCAAACCAGCACCCAATAATTCTGTGACAACATTGCAGTCTATTAATTTAGCAGTATAAATGTTTATTTAAAGAATAGTTATTTAAAAAACTTGTCACCGAACCAGTGTTATAAATAATTAGGGCTGAATTAATTTAAAAATTATATCTAGGCATGAAGCCATAGGTCATAAGAAATTTATATGAAGAATGCAAAGCTGTAGGTAGTATCAGGCGCTTGCACTGTGGAGCTTACTAGCTGCAGGATTTAGCTCTTACGAAGTTTTGACTGGATTTTGTCATATCCATAATTGGGGAGTGCTTCAAAAGCATTAACATTAGCACTTTAGCTGGAATTAAGTGTTGCATGTGCCAAACTGTCTTCCTGTTTTCAACGCTTTTCCTAACTTAATTTGGCAGAAGGAAGACCTACAGGACACACTGTATAGCTGTTGCTACCCAGGCAAGAGGAAATTAGGAGAAAGAAATGGTTTGCCTTACTTTGTTTGCATTGTAGCTGGTCTGATTAAATTAAGTGTTAAACTACTGATGCCAAAAGAACTTTCTCTGTAGAATAGGATGAGACTGACTTGGTGTCCGGGAACATAATCAGCCAAATGCCTGGAAGGGGATGGAACGAAATGTTCATTTTCTCCTGAAGGGCTGCTGAAATGGACCCTATCCTAGAGCAGTTAGACCAGTGTCATTCGTGAGTTTTAGTACCCCCAGGTGCATTTATTCTTCAAAAAGAAAGTACACTGGTGTTTTATACCTCAAGCCAAGTTTCACAAGCACAGAGGCTTTACTGAGAAGTGCAGCTGTAGATAACTTCACCAGCCAGAATGCTAACCGTGGTTAGTGATGCAGTTGTGTGTATGTGTAGAGACCCAGTTACGTGCTGTGAAGAAATAGAAGGATGATGTGTACTTTTCAATAGTTGAGGATACAGTAGCATTTCAGCTCCTTCTAAAGGGAGCATAAACTTTTTTCTGTAATAGTAATTGTCTAAGTCCTCACATTATAGATTATTTTTTCTCATAGTCATATTTGATGGGGAATTTGGAAGTCTGCGTACTAGGAATATGAATTTGCTCAAATTGCTTAAAAGGCAAATTGAAGAAGACTATCTACCGCTTTTCTCTTTGCCCCCGACGAGTGATTTATTTATGGGAAAACAAACATGTCATAGTTCCACCGTGGACTGTATCACCACTGGATATTTTATGTGCCTCAGTTGTTGTGTTTTCAGATTGTAAGCCCCAAGGGACAGGGACCATGTCTTCTTTTGTTTGTACAGCACTGAGCCTACTGTCAGCACTCTATAAATAAGAAGTAATTATAGTGTTACGCACCCATGTATTTTG
>NW_010405151.1:19071-24686 GCF_000710305.1 Buceros rhinoceros silvestris | reverse complement strand
CTGCTGAAATCCAAGGAAATGTTTCCCGCTTATTTCAGGGACAAAGGATAACATATGGTATTAGCTGGCTGAATTTGTTTTACATTGGGGAGGGGGTGTGTTTACGTGAGGAAAATAGACTAAAAACTATAATGCATCCTTTTTAGCCAAGGTGCTTTAGTATGTGAAGCAGTATTTTCATTATGTTAAATGAGTATGTAGGAGGTGTTGTGAATTAAAAATACTGTTTCAAATGATGATAACCAGTTTTCCAAAGCTAACAGTTTAGCTTATTAATGCAATAGTAAAATAAGAAATGAAACTGCTACCAGCTATGGAAAATTGTAATTAGAATGGAAAATTCCATCATTCTACTCAGTAGACACAAAGGTTTTTCTGAGTGCAAGAGGTGCTGAGAATACTAGAACAAGAATGGGAAACCTGTTTTGAGCTACCATGTAATCTGAAAAGCACACCATTTTTTTTTTAATATATGTGAAACATACTTTAATGCTGAGACCTTGTGTGTTAAGGTTCTGCCCGAAGTGAAGTTTTACGGCCAATTTATAAGGCCTTGCAAACAGGAGTTTACAGTGGAAACAGTGACTCTTACCTTAATTGTAGCAACGTCAATAGCTTTGCTGTAATGAGCATCTGGCTGCATTCCATCTGTTGACCACACCGATGGGTTTTGTGCATCATAAAAGAAGTGTTTCCCCTCCATATTTGATTTTCCATGTCAGTCCCTCCTATGCACTCCAGCCCTTTCAGTTTATTGGCATGTGAGCTGTGAGAGTGTGTGAGCTCAGGCGGGAGCTGTGCAAGTGAGGGAGATGGGTGTTTGCTCACATGACACAGACAGCCCGGCCCATGCAGGCCCTGCAGCATGCTTGTCCAGCTGTGTGACTTGCCTCTGTTGCTTCCCCACTGCCATCTAAGACTCACTAGATACATGTGGTTGATTACAGACTTAGATATCTGTGTTCTAATATACACAGCTCGTTTCTTCCTGAGCACAGAAGAAATTAAGTAGAAGTGCCGTCCCTACTAGGTATATTATCCTGGTTTTGGCAGCGTCAGTCCACACAGCTAAACAGATCACAATAGCAGAATTTCTCCATCTGTGCTTTAATTTCTCTTCCATGTCAGTCCTGTGCTGGTTTTGCAGCTTCTCTATCATGTATGCGCACTCAGAACTCCAGTCACTAAAACATTTCTTCTTTTTTCCAATATGCACGTTTGCAATTTTTGTGTATTTTGGATTGTCCCACAGCTCTCCTGGGTCTGCTGTCTAAGACAAACTTCAGGACCACCAGCTTTGCTAATACGTTGCCCAAGCACCTTCTATTAACTTGTGTGGCAGGTTTTCATAGGACGCTCTTGAACCCGTTAGAAAACTTAATGCTGACGTCCCTGAAGATGTATATTGCACTTGTGTTATGTATGTAGTAGGTGCTCGTTTTATACTACAGCATATCAGCTTTGGCCCTGAGCCTCTGGTGAAGTTAGTAAAAAATGGGTTTCTTTTACCAAGACTTTTAACCTAATGATAGTCTTTAGGTCTTTGGAAATTCATTGTGCATCAAAATGTTGCTGTAGGTTCATTCTCAAGGAGCAAAACTTACTTTCTCTCTTCATAACTGCCTGCTTTCTACAGATCATCTGCTACTAATGCAGCAGGAGAAAATAGTCCTGGGTTTGAGGATGAAAGCTGGTCCGTAAAATTTGTCTTTCACGTGCTCAGGGAAGTATGCAATAAATCAGAATATTTTAGGCCCATCTCATTTGTGATTTTTCATCTTCATTAAGGAATTGCCTCGCTACCTTTTAGACCAAATATTCTGGGACACAATGATTTCGTTCCCTCTGTGGCTCTATCAGGAAGTCCAACCTTTATTGCTAGTGTGGTCTAATTGTTCCTCCAATAACTTTGCACTTTCCTTCATGTTTCCTCCAGGTGAGGGGAAGCTATGTCAAAATCTATAAACTCACCACCATGTCACCCTTTAAATCATTAATAATTATCCTTAAAGGCTATTAACTTTTGTCTGACAAAAGAGAGACAAATGACAAACAAGGCTGATAAATACTGATTCAAATCAGGGCTGGATCTACCTCTTTATCTCACCTTTGTTTTTTATATTTTTGTCTTAAAGTTATGAAAATTCTGGACAAAAGATATTTATACAGTGAATAGCATGATGGGACTTAAGTCCTTGATGGATATTAGGTACAATTGTAATAGAAATCAGTAATTCTGAATTCTATGAGCAGTGTGATTTTGAATTTTCATATTTAGTAATTCACAGGGCATATCACAAATCAGAAAATGTGCACTTAGGGAAGTTTATTGAAAGCAATTCTATGAAATAATAGCTCTTGAGCATTCTTGCACAGGCCTTTCTGGGGGACAGTAGAAGCTGTACTTCACAATTCATTAGGATTGTGACAGGCTTCGGAGAGCTGGGAAAGCTGCATGCTCACCCTTACAGCCATTGCATTCTTTTGCTCTGAAGTGGGTATTTCTCACCTTCCTTAGAAAGTTTCAATAACCAATAATTTTGACTGCAGGGGGCAAATAGATACCTAATCTGAATTTCTCTTCCAGAAGCCGCCATTACCTGATACGCCTCACTTTTTGTGTGTAGGTGTGGAAACGGTAGTATTTCTAAGAGCATCCATTGCTAGGATTGATATGTTTTGCTGTTAAGGCTTTTTGTCTCTGAAAGACAGTTTCTTTGCTTTTCTTGTTTGTAGTAAGATCTGTAGTTTGTATGTTGTAGGCACACTAAGTATTTGTGCCCAACAGAAGGTAAGACAGTCTTTATCTAATAAAGCTTAGCAGGAGTACTAATTTTTGAAATGTCAGGGAATATAACAATCATAGCTGTCATTATTTATACAGACAGTGGTGAATAATTCCTCTCAGTGAGGGTAGCTGCTCAATGAAAAATGTGGAGACAGAAAAAGCCTGTTGAAACAAGAGGTTGAACTCAGCTGAGATCCACAACTTAACTAGCTTTCCTTGGCTTTGTCGCGTGCACTGCAACTCCATGCTGTCGTTGTGGCAGAGCTATTAATGTGCAGTTTATGTTACTGAGCACGTTAATGAGTCCTGGATCATTTTGTGCCTCCTCTAGCGATGTCTCCCACAAAGTATTTGATGTGGGAAAAGCTTCCAGAGTTTAGGAATGGAAAATATTTTTGTTTGTTTGGTGAAATCTGTCATTCTGAAACCTTTGTTTAAGATGCGGTGTTGCAGCTAAACAAAAAATTCTGCATTTCTTGAAGGAATCACTTGGCAATTCGTTATGCACAGTGTCATGGAGGGGGTTTGGCTTTATCAGTTGTTTTCTTAGGCTTTAACATGAGGGAACTTGTACAAAGCAAAGAACCTGGAGAAGTGCAAAGAATGTCATTATGAAGTAAGGAAGATTTAACTTGCTCACCACCTGCACACTGCTGTCCTCCAAGATCAAGACTTTTCTCTGGAAGCTCATGCACAAATATTTACTCAGTTTTTACAAACCTCTTCATACTGTCTTTAATAGCAAATATAAGGAAGTTGTGAGTAATTTTACAATTGTGGCTAATTCTAATTTCATTTAGAATTAGCTAGTGATCTGAAAAGATTTGAAAAACTGTGTTTAAATGACCGCTGCAGTCCCTTTTTTTGCCTTAGAAGCTGTAAACCTAATAGGAAAACAGACTGTGTATGTGATATAAGAGAAAGAGCAGAAGAATGATGAGAAAACCTAGTTGCTTGGTTGCAGCTCTACAGTGGGGTGTAAATAAATCCGTGCCTGAAAAGCTGCCTTCCAAAGGGAGGAGGAGCAGTGAAAGCCCAACCACCGCATTCTGATCTGATCTCAGATACTTGGCAGAAAGGAGAAGTTACCTGCACAGCTGTGTCTGGAGAAAGTGGTTGAAGTGCAGCCTTAGTTTCTTCAGGCAGGCCTATGTACAAATGTGGCATAATTTCTGTCCCAGAATTAGGAGTTGAACGCATTCCTAGTCAGTGGGAGACTGGATTGTGCAATGAAAGAGCTTTCATGCTGTAGTACTTCAGCTGGTCTCTGCTAGTGCGAAAGAGGTAATTATCACTCTTACTGTTTTCCAAGATGACAACCAAAGGGGTCAAAAATGCTTTTTCTCTCTGATAATGTGCTTAACCAGCTTTCAAAGAAGTTGCATATCATGGTTCATTGCCCCTTGAAATTTTTTTCAGGACCTAAAGTGGCTGGTTTAGTGACTGGCAGTAATGTATCAGTGCAGATCAGCAGCAGATAATTTAGTCGGATCTTGTTTGATTTTATGGGTCTCCTAAAAACTTTTTTTCCACATAGCTAGCAGCTTAACGGATAGACATATGATTTCAAGCTGCTAAACTTCAAGGACCGTTGTAGAAGGGGCAAGAATGCATGGTGGAGGAAAAAAGGGTGGAATTAATGCTGGGAAAGAATTTGACTCTGGCTTATGCTCTGTTGCTTTTCATTTTTAGACATGTCTACATTGAATATTCTACATTTCTGCATCTGTTAGTGGTACAAAACAAAAAAAAACCCCAACCAAACCAGATATGAGATTACTAAATTTTAATAAATAAAATGTTTTCAGATGTATATAGTTATTCATGTTCTTCTAAGAGGAAGAGAGAAAAGTCTTTACAATTCTGAATTTAATTTTGCATGTAAAGCTAAAGGATTCTTGAAGTTGTTGTTATTTAAAAGCAATCTTTAAAAGAAATAAAGATGCACCTTTCAAATATTTAATTAATATAGAATTTCGGCGGGCCAGTGTATCCTGGACTTAGCTGGGGTTTTAGACTGCGTTAGTCTCAACATGTAAATGAAAAAATTTAAATGTGGTTTGGGCTTTTTACCTTTGAAATGAAAAACAAAAAAACCCCAAGGCTTTTGTCATTTTGCTTCATTCATAGAGTTAAATAAAGCCCAATGTCTTATGCTTACTCTCTTTGCAAAAATGGAATTCTGATATAGAAATTAGTAGGCTAAAAGTTAAGGGAAATACGATATGCTAACGAAGTTATCCTCCATCCACCATTATCCTTGGGATCCAACAATTTTGAATTTTGTGTGAGGTATTATGTTAAGGAGCTGAATTCCCGTAGAATAAAATATACAGTATCCTAACACAAGAACAGTCATTCCCAAGAGCCCAAGGAAGATGAAATGTGTTTGCGTTCTTATGAATGGACCTTGTCCTAAAAAATAAAGCCCTACACTTGCTGAGTTCAACAGACATTGTAAGCAACCATTTTCTTTTGTCAGCAAATAAACGATTTTAAAATACCTTATATTTTATTATTTTAATTATACGTTAAAAACTTACTAATACTTGTATTTCAAATGACTTTGATTGCTGTAATTTCTTCTACTTAGTTGTTTTTTCTCCTTTTATAGTAAGCCTTCACATTTATTAATGTAAATAATAGCAGGTGACCATTATTTTAATTTTAGACATGATTAAGTTGAATCAAATTTAACGGTGGGATGTGTGCAGAAGGAGCCAAAATACTCTAACAGACATCTATCTGGTATTACCCAGGGATCACAGGGTCTCATTTTTATGTGCCTAAGAGTTTGGTGTATTTATGGAGTGTAGGATAGTGGATA
>NW_010405151.1:7035-18990 GCF_000710305.1 Buceros rhinoceros silvestris | reverse complement strand
TATGGAGTGTAGGATAGTGGATAGTTTCCTTTTAGTTTTTTTACAGTTAGTCGAGGTATTACTGGTATGAGCAGGTATTTCCTATATGCAGAATAGGAAATACTGCTAATATAGTTAATAACCCAGCTAACAGAAGAAAAAAACTTAAAAGGAAATGCTTTAAGGGCCCTCATGGTACACTGTAGTATGAAACACATGGCAGCCCATGGACTCAAAATAAAGTCTTACAGTTTGAGTGTGATGTCACTGGTCAATTATTTGACTGTGGTAGCAATACTGATAGTGATATCACACCTATGAAAACTGGAATTCATCCAGCTAGGCTTGAAGGTGTGATCCACAATCCATCAACATCAGTAGACGTTCAACCATTGCCTTTTACATCAAACTATAAAAGCAAGTTTTACCTTCACTGCTGAAGCATAAGGGTGTTGTTGAAGCAGCCCATTCCTCTTAGGTATTATGTATATAGCGTATGCATGATATTCCTCTGAGAGGCCTTTGGTTGCGTCTTTAAACATAATCAATATCTGGTGTTAATTGCTACTACTAATATGTTCTCTTTTTAGTAAATTGAAACTTCACAAAGTAATTTGTAAGTAGGAAGTATTGTATTTCTATTTTGAGAAACTGAACTACAAAGATATTATGACCTGTTCAAAAATTATTTTGTATTTATCTATTTGTATTGACCTGGTTTGTGACTAATGGTACCCCAACTCCATTTAGATAAACGATATTTTATAAAATTTTAAAAGCAAAGAAAAATTCTTGCTTTATTAAGATAGCTTTAAATATATTTGATCAGCTCTAAAAGCAACATTCTCTCTGGCAGTCCTGTAGCAGAAAGTATATATGCCTTTTCCTTCTATTGAATATTTGTGTACACAACCATTTTTTATTCCTATCATGCTGGAGGGGTTTTTTTATCCTCAGCAAGAAGGACACCAAAATTATTCCAATAGAGGAACATTTATATCAATATGTGAAAAATGAATCAATATGCAAATATAATTATTTCAACGCGTAAGAACTGTATCAATATAATTTTTTCCAAAGAGCTTTTACAATATACATTAACTTGTTCTTCTGCATTTCTTCAAAGAGTTTTTTGGTTGTTTTAGCAAATAATTGTCAAGATTTTCTCCTTTTTTTAATTTTGTAATTACAACATTTCAAAATTCCCTTTCTGGTTCCAGAAAAAAAAGAAACAAATTAAATAGGCTAATACAATAAAGTAGTAGTATGAGTTTATTTATCTGTATTATGTATTCCCAGATTACAGACATGCTGTGTATCGTTTTTTCCTTTAAAAGGTTGTCTGACTTTTCCCATAAAGAAATCCTTTCTTTTACCTGATAATTTTATAAAATTGCTTGGGACACTTGCCAAGTGTGAGGTGTCTGTCTCAGGAGTTTATACTCTGCAGAAATGCCTCCATGTGCTTAGGTGAAAAGTTTTAGCTATTTCCAAGTCAGACAATAGGGGCCAGGGTGTGTCTGCGTGTGCGCACGTGCATGCAACGAAGTAGGAAACCAAAGTAGTAAATGGTGCAAGTGGCAACTTCTTTGAAAAGATTTACAGATCCGGTTCCTTCCAGATGGTGGTCTGAGTTTTAGCAGTCATTTCCTGGATGTACTTTTTGTGGTCTAAGTAGATGTTTGTTATATTTGGTTGATTTGAAAGAATCCCGCTTTCTGTGAGATCATTAGGTTTTAGCAACTAGGGTTCCACCGGCATGATGAGCTGTGGGGCTAAGGGAGTTTCCCCTTGTTTTCAGTTTGGGATGGCTTCTGTTGTGCCAGGTCCAGAGCTGAAGCTGCTGAGGGATTGTCTCTCCTCTATCTTCTGTTTCGTCTGCCAGCCCATAGCTGGGATGTTTCTCAATAAGTTGATTTGAGACAAAAGAGTGTGATCCATAGATGGCTGAGACTGATGAAAAATCTTGAGGCAGGAGGAAAAAGAGCTTTGGAATATATCTCGGTAGAAACCAAAGGTAAATCAGCTCCAGGGGTCAGGTAGAGCTGAAGTAGCCGTGTGAACAGGCGAGAATAGTGTTTGGTGGTTCAGGATACAATGAGAAAAATTTGGACTGCTCTCCTGTGAAGGAGGGGATTGTGAAAGGGGGATTGGAGGACATAGCAGAGGTTGGAGTACACGGGGAGGAATGACTGAATATGGGAAATGGAGGGTAAATTGGAACTGGCTGAGCAAAATCCCTAATGGTAGTAACTGAAGAGAGTTCAGAGAAATTAGGATAACTACAAGTCAGCTGAGTGGTGGATGCTGATACTTATGTAAATGAATTCAATAATGTCAATAAATAATTCTCTAGAAAAGTCTGAATGAAATTAAGAGTTTTGTTTTGACAGTAACATTTGGATAGCATTCAATTCAGCAAGCTTGAAGATAAGATATATCAAAAATGTTGGCTAGTTTGTCAGGCAAGGGCCTGACATCCATTCTGTCTACAGATTGAGGTAAAAACAAAATATGCAAAATTAAGGACTTTATCATAACATATCTAATAAGGTGCAAAATTCAAGCTCAACAGATAATCTTAATTGTGGAACTTTTTACATTTTGCTTGTTTCAACTTGTAGGCTGAAAATGTTCCACAGAAGTTTTTTTTGCATGTAGATACACCTTAAGGAGATTGTGTGCAAGATAGTGGACAAACTTGTGGAAATTTATTGCATAAATTTAAAAAAAGTTGTTGATGCGTATCTAGGCTTTAATCACTTTATGTGGTTAGCATTAAGCTAGGTAACAGAAAGAAGGGTGAGCTTCTCAATGTCTTTTCAATCAGTAAAATACTCGCTTTTTCATCACTGCGGAATGTTGAACGTACAGCAAGAGATTCGCTAAATGACAGAAGCTTTAATGTGAATATCAGTGTTTTGTCTTCAGTATGCATACCCGTATCAGTCATCTTGTAAGTTTTTTAATAATTATTTTGTAATCAATTCCATTATTCTAATAAAACACAGTTTCCTTGAGTGAGCTGCATAGCTCGACAGCTTTTACTACAAGGCCTGAATGTGTCAACATTGACAGGTAGGTCTATGACTTTTTTTAATCTACAAGATAAAATCTAGAACTCAGAAAAGCAAAGTAAATATAATAAATAGGCTTAAAGAGACAGCTGTGCTCCTTTATGAAGAGAAAGAGTAACAAAGGGTACATCAGAAAGTCGAGGATGATGTCTTTCAAATATGGTACGTATGACAGTTCTCTGTTTAGGATTGTCTCGTAAAGGTTCAAGGTAGAATAACTTAAAGGTGTAATAGAGTACTGCCGAGATATTTGACTTGTCCTGCAGGCCATTCTTTGAGCAATGTGAGTATTCAGTCAACCTAAATATTTGGAATTTATTATCCAAGAAGGCACGTTCCATGCATCAGCAGTATTTACAAAATAATAGTTGTCAGACTGCATGATGGGGTTTTTACTTGACAGGATCTGGTCAGAAAGTTAATATTTAGAGTAAACATGAAATAGAATGAAAGTCAAGAATTGCATTTGGTGAGTCTGTGGCAGAAATCCTATAGTAATGAGGAACCACAGCTTTTGTTGCTGGAAAGTTAGAGGGTGCCCTTGTTAGACTGAAAACTGCTGCTGATAGGCTTACCCTTGATTTGGGAAATAGTTTCTGTGTGCTAATTTTTTTCATGTCATCGGTCCAGCATTATACACAAAAAAGAAAGTATATAACTGTAATATCTTGCCAGCTGCTTTGTACAAATCTTGAAAACATGTGCAGTCCCACTCTCTAGGCAGAGTCTCCCCTTCAGCTACTTCCTTAATAGAAGTCCCCTTCCGAAGACTGTCATACCACCAATTACTGATTTTTTTTCCCTATTCAGAAAACAAATGCCTAGCGTAAAAACCCAAATGTGTAATGGCCATATATAACTCTGGAGTTAGAATCAGCAAATGTGTCTCTCTTGATTTCAACAGATGTTGAGAAAAACAGCGTTTCCTTTCCACATTACTATTGGCACAGGCTGTGGAACTCCTGTTATTAAGACAAGGCCACGTACCTTTGTCTAAATCTGACATTGTTCCAGACTGCAGTTGTTCTTGCCATTATATTTCTTTGCAAAACTCTAAGCACAGATTAGATGCTGCTTAAGCAACAGTTGACAGTTCACTGTGTGCACTACCGCCTGGAAATACGATTAAGGACAGTCAATGAGGGGGAAAAAATCAGTGATGCTGAGCTCTGTAGAAAGAATGAAGTAATGATTTTTTTACTGAATTTTTTTTTTTAAATCTGAGTTTCCAAGGTTTTTTTAATTTAATTTTTAAAGTTATCTTAAGGATTTAAACATAATGATCTGTTTAAATAAAGAAGGCTTTTAGTGGAAGAATTAAAAAAATAATCTAATACCACCTAAAAAAGCTTCAAAGTCAGTCTGTCAGGTTCTTTCGGGCAATGAAGCTCTCACATTATCTTTCTAATGTTGAAGTCAGTTCAAGTCAGTGAAATTTCTTTAACGAACTTTAGGGCACATCTTCAAAGAAACCTGCAATTGAACCTGTGGAAATGCCAATGCCTTTGAACTGTGGAAAAGAAGTTTATCCTAGATTAGCTTGATCTTTTAGTTTACTCTGCCTTCTAATCTAGTAACAAAGATCTAAGCTTTAAGAATACCTCTGAACTGCAGTGACAACCTAAAAGTTGTGTATTTTTATGGATAAATTCATTACTTAGGTATTGGCATTTGAAATTTGCAAGGATAGCAAAGTTTGTTTATTTTGTACTGTGAACATGAACATTCTAAGTCTCCATGAGCACTAGATTTTCTTTGGTTTTCTATTTATAAGGTAGTAACAAAATTTAACTTCATTTTTCTTTTAGTTCTCATTCTACCATTTCACTGTACTTCCATCCAGTTCAGTCGCTAATTCCCCAAATGTGGAACAATGTACCTTCCAATGTGAAAGAAATAAATAAAGCTGGAACAAATTATGAAATGGTGGAGAAGGGAAATGCAGAACTGTATGGAAATAAGTACATTAATGCATAGGCTCTGACGCACGTAAGTCTGTTGTGCAGGACGCTTCAATTTTAGTCAGAACTGCTGCTTTTAAATTTTACTCTAATACGAGACAACATTTGCTTTGGTGAGTACCTAAGGATCTTTCGGTGTTAACGGTGCTATTTTCTATAGAAATTCCTTTGGATTTCAGATTTTGACTCTTTCCAAGTTACAATAAGAAAATCATGGAAGAGATTTTTAATAGAAAAACAGCACTCCGTGATTTGCAGCTGGCAATCACAATGGCTCTACTGCGGCTTCTATTTTATTGGGTGAACAGGTCAGTTCAATATTGGAACTGGCTGATTGTGTTCCTTCTCTCATTGAAGTGAAAATACAGATCTAGCAAAAAAAGTTAAATGTCCACTGGTTTCTGCCTTTCAATTATTCCATGAAATGTCTTTTAATAACCATTTCATTTTGTGGAATCAAGTAGGACAATCATCTGGCAAAGGAAAATACACCTTTTGTCTATAAATATTGACTTCTGTAACTGATATTATCTGATGCCTACTTTTACTTATGGATTAATAAGAAATAACACTGTGCAAAAAGTGCAGAAAACCAGAGTTAGGTAGCAAATGTCGTTCACAATCAGAAGAAAATTGTATTTATAAAAGTGGATTTTTAAAGAGGGAAGTATAGAAGAGAAGAATATAAAATGTGGTTGAAGGAACAGAGAATGATTGAAAATTGAAATTATATATTTGTCCAGCATTAAAGATCAAATTATACTAGATTTTCCTGTATTGTATTTTATTTTGAGATTAAATTTTTGACCTGTTAAAGTCAATAGGAATTTCACCACTGACTGGATTGGTGTTATTTCACCCTTCATCTGTGAGGGCAGTTTCTGCTTTTTATTATTATTTCAAAACTGTATCCTTCCTTTTCTTCTCTCACCCCAGTTTCATAAGGGTTTATGATGTTTTGCATCAAAAGAAAATTTTTTCTTGGTACATACTGTATGGCTGAAAACAGGGACTACGCAAAAACTAACTGACCTAATGCGCTGATCCCAGCAGAGCAGACGTTTTGAATCTGGACTTTGGTAGTTATTGAGGGTATAGGACTTTGAATGCTTTTATCCTTTTATTGGTGAATGCACTAAAGCGTGTGCAGACAGAGAATGTTAAAGTGGCAGTCAGATAAACTTGTTAAAGCAGTGGGAGTTGTTCCTTTCTTTATTCATGACTTTATCATCACAGTGGAGTTAAAAGGCAATTAGCCCTTCAGCTCTTTGCTGGCCAGTTTATTGGCGTTTTATACGCAACCATTGAATAGACAGTGCCATATTAAAAATTCCAGTGAAGCTGGCCTGGGGATAACAGACTCTCAACTTCGGCTTACTGTAGGTTTCCTTGAGAGGAACTATTGCCAAAAAGCTTAAGTAAAATTATCTAAACACAGTAGTTCTGCTGCCTGTACTCAGAGTTGATGGAAAATTGTAGTAGTCTTGCTACATGCTGTGTTACATTTCCAGGGAAATATTTTTATAAAGAGTGTTTGATGAAAAAGTTTATGCCTTTAGAAATAACAGGCTACCCACCGAGTTACTTAAGGCAATGAAAATAGTGAGTAGAACTAGACATTTTCATCATAATAACAAAAATTATCTTTGCTTTGCATGTCTGTAATTTTCATCTGAGGTCATTAAAACACTTTACAAACACGGATTACTTCATTCAGGATATGAGAAGGTAGGGGAGAGATTATTGTCTAAGTTTTGACCAAATTTGGACCAAAATTTGTATTCCTTTTCTTTTTTCCTTAGAATTTTAAAGGAAATACTGTTAGGTTTTTTCCTCATTTCAGTGTCAATAGAAAATCAAACTTTTTTTTTTTTTTTGCAGTTCATGCACCCCAAAACACTAAGAACCAAAAATTGATTATAATAATTTTTCAGCACTGAAGAGAATGAAATACAGACACAAAACACCTAAGTTCGCTACTGGAGAGCAAACTGGAATTTTCATAGTATTTCAGTTTCAATCTGCTCTTGCCAAAGAAAATGGGAGGTTTTTGATAGACTTGACTGAGAGTATTATTTGGTCTTAATGATGTATTCATTGCTTATACAAAAAAAAAATATTTAATTAAGTTTTGTGGCAGATTCTAATTTACTGGTGTTAAAACAGATAACGGGAATCAATGGAGGTCTGTGCAATATAAAACCAGATGGTAAAAATAAAGAGTGGATCCGATATTTTTAACCTGACCATATGTATTGCTTAAACTCCTCCAAGCTGTATGTCACCTAACTGTGAAGTCAGCAAAACGCTTCCTACAAGTCCAGCTGGTTTTTGGATCAGATCCAATTCCAAATAGGAAGGAAAAGCTGGTAGTTTTAATAAAAAACCAACCCCCCTGTTTTCACTATTTTTTAGATTCCATGGCCACTCCAGAGAGGGCACTCACATTTTTATTGGAGAGTAAGTGATGGATTTATGCTCCAGTGTGTCTTAACAATAAACAAAGCAAACCAAATCAAAACACTCTCGTGCTCGGGTATATAATCTAGCAGCTTTTTCTTTCGGTGCACAACACTATAATTGGAAGTGATCACCAACCACAGGTTTATTTGAAATGTTTTATATCTGTATTTCCACTGTCGCTGTTAACAGCTCAAACTTTGCTTCTGATACTGATGAGCCATCATTGAAGTCTGTAACTTTTGTCTTTTACAATAGCAAATTCATATTGCAAGTCCACAAAATAGCAGAAATCAAAAGTCTGAAAGTTAGGAATTTAAAGTAGCTCATATAATTTTTATTTTGGTGCCCTTTTTGGTACATGTTACAACGCTTTTCAGTTATACAGGTATTTAGTACCTTTTCTGTAGCCCCTCATTGCTGTTCCATGCTTGTAATCTATTGCATTCTTGAGTTACATATTAAATAGGACAGTGACTGTGAGAAAGACAATTATGTTGAGTGTTATCCATTCTCTTGCTACAGAATTCTTAAATGCTAACAAATGATGTAGACCAAAATA
The DNA here is from genome assembly GCF_000710305.1 of Buceros rhinoceros silvestris. Taxonomy (NCBI): domain Eukaryota; kingdom Metazoa; phylum Chordata; class Aves; order Bucerotiformes; family Bucerotidae; genus Buceros; species Buceros rhinoceros. Next base: position 10,951 of record NW_010405151.1, on the reverse strand, counting down.
TAGGTATTCTGTAAATGCCTATTTATTTCAGCCAGGACCTGTCTCAGATGTATAGAGCATTCACAGTGCCTCGGGCGCTGAAAACGCTGCCATCAGGGTAGTAGAGTATTTGGTCATCAGAAGCAAAGCCTGTGTTGAAGCTCAAGGAGTGGTTTTGAGTTTTAGGCCATTTCTAACAGTTCTCTAGGTTGTAGGCAAAAGTAACTTTTCAACATCTCCAAAATGAGGAAAATAAAATGTACAATGTTATATTATAGAGATGTGTCAAGTATAACATGTTAGACTATGCAAGCATTTCAAAAATGAGGACTGCAAAAACTCAGGTAAGCCTAAAGCATTAGAGCAAGTGACCAAGACATCTGCAACAAAGACTCTTGAACCTGTGCCCCGTGTCTGTGCTCCATCTTTTCCTGCACAGATTATAATGCTCTTTTCCTATGACAAAGAAGATGCAGAAAGCAGATTGTCAGTCTGCTAGAGATACGCAGGTATGGTGATGAGCAGCACAGAAAAGCCCAGGAAGCAAATAGTGACAGGTTCAGGGAAATGCTTAGCAAAGGCGGCATTTTAAACGCATTGGACGTGTTGAAAGGCAACTTTACTCTTTAAGAAACATTTAGCCTGGGAACAGAAGGAAATTGAGGTCCTAGAGTGAGAAACAGTGTGTGATCATTAATTAGAAATAACCATAATTTACGGACACCAGGGGGCAGAAATCAGGTTGCAAGGACAACTGTAATAAACCTGGCATTGCCACCATCTACAGGGCTATTTATGTTCCAACTCAAACACGCTTTTAAGTTTAACTATTTGAATGGTATAGAATTCATTGCAAATGATGTTCTAAGTTTGTAGAAACAAAAGTGTTTAAATACACTTTGAAGGGAAGTGTGTTGCTCATAAATTAAAAAAATATGAGCTTAACTAAAAGCTAATTTTAATTTCAGCAGATGTCCAACACATTATTGTTTGTGGATGAATTAATCCAGCTTTCTAAAGGAAAAACATCAAACAAATCCTTTCTTGAAAGTTAGACCTCTTTTCTTACTTTCTGAACTGCAGAAAATACTGCAGATAATTGCAGCTTTTTATTTCCAACCTGACCTTCCACGTTCTGAAACTAATTTGCCATACTGCTTCTCAAAGTCTGCTCAAGGACTTCCTTTAGCAGAATAATGTGGTTCTTATTAAGTACATCCTATAAGACCCAGGAGGATTGCATGCAAAGGAAATAAGACGGAGACACAAATGAATTTCCATCCTCCAGTCAGATATATGATATTGATGACCAGGATGTATACGAAGGATATTGAAAAGAAGACAAAGAAAAAGAATTAAAGCAAATGTCTGACAAATAGGCTGTCTTCGTACACAAAGATGACAAGTGGTCTATACAACGAAGCAGAAGAGAGGTAGGCAGCAAGCCAAATAGTTACATAGTCAACAAGTCTCTTCGAATCACATGGTTATATGTAACCTCTCTTTTAAATAAGACCTCGCTTTAAATTACATCATCATGGAAGACTTAAAAGCCATGAAGTTTTGCATGAAAACTGATAGTTTCTCTTAACTCCAAACGTTGTTTTTCACTGGCGTGAATTTTATATTTTTACCAGAATACTGAGATGTTCTGTTAAAGTGGAACTTCTTCAGGAGATTCCTTTCCTAATATTTAATTAAATGCAGCAAATATTAATAATTGTGAAAATAGCGGCTTACATTTCAGAGTCTGTTTTTTCCTTCCGTTAATGTTTTTCTATAAGGTGACAAAGTATTTTCACATTAGGATAATATGATGGAAAAATGCTTTGAAATAGCTTGAATGTACTATAGTGTCTATAATTCCTGATGTTCTGGTTCTAGTGTGTCTTGCCTAATGTAGCTAAATATAGATTTCAGTGGTTTTACATGGCACTGGGTTGATGAGGAAGATTTGTACTCTGTGTGTTACTCAGTGCAAGTGTAAATTGTACTCCAGAGCTATCGTTATTTTTCATTTCATTCTTCAACAACATGCAAAATTTGGATAATTGGGGTTCTAATATGATTTTCCCATTAATCTGCTTTAAACCTTGAAATCTGATATCTTCACCATGACTAATCCATGAAATTTGTCAGCTTTGTGATTTACATAAGCTCTGTTTATAAAGAGAATTTGTTTGGGTCCTAAGGCATGGAATATTATTTCCCATCATGCTTTTAGTGTCTTTTTTACTAATAAGCATAAACAAAATGTGCTCGTTTATTTATTATTATTTCAAGATCAGGAGGTAAAACATGAGGAATGTTCAAGAGTATATTCCCCCATGCAGTGTATATGGGTCTTAAGCCATTAAGAAGAAAATAACCTGTCATATCAGAGTTGGTAAGAATGGTTGTGATCATAAAGTTTACCTAAAATAATAGGATAACTTGCTTGTAGATTAAAAACATATGTGATACTTGTATGTCTTTATGCTGTAGGCTTTAGAATTAATTGCTGTCAGCATAACACAGACCAAACAAAAATAGATTTGCATCTATTCTTTCTAATGGGGAAAAAAGCTTGAATGACAGTGAGGATAATTCTGTTTTGTATTTGGGGGGAGAGGAATGGCTATACAACGTTCACATACTGGAGTGCAATTTACTATATATGGGGAAAAATAAAGATCCTTTATGTAAATGTAATAACATGTGAGTAATACCTTCAAAAGGGAAGAAAAAAAGGATCTTGTGTACCGAAAGTTAGTCTGCTCCAGCTGTGCTCTCTTACTTTGTGAGGGGAAGACATTTGGGGAAAGGCCAAAAGACAGATATTCACAAAGCATCCAATTTTTAGTTCAGCATAATTTCTTAATCAACTTTTACAGAGCTGCTCTGCTCTGTACCAACTCGCTATAAATGTGCAAAACATCTATACATGTAAATAAGTCACGCTGCCTGTGGTGATGAGAACAAGTCGACTACAGATTTCGATAACTACATAAATTTTCCTATCTTTCGAAAACTACATAACTACTTAATGGTAACAGAAAAGCAGCATTGTCTAGTTGTTTTTCAGCTGAGCAGGGGGCTAGAGCTGGACCTGCCGCATGCTATAGTTACCTCTACACCGTTTCAAATTCCTGATTGTACAGTTTCATGAAAGATCTCTAGAAATCATATATATTCACATCGCAGATGGCCAGCTTGGCCATCTGTGCACTGGAGCCTGCTAGCAAGAACTTGATCTGCTCTGTGATCTGGTCATTTTCCAGAAGAAATCGCCATAGATCAATTTACTTGTCCATCAAATTATCAAAATACAGACATCATCTGTTATGTTCCCTCGCTCAGCCTTGTGATGTGAAAAGCCTGTTTTGTGATCAGATGATAGGTGAGCTTCTGGTCACGTGCTGAGAAAGTGCTCAGGGAATAGTCTTCAGGCGTCTTCTGCAAACGTCATGACATTTTTATGTGGTTGCCCGAGCCATGGCAGGGAAACTCTGTGCCTTTGGGCTTCGGGTAGGCCTTGTCTGTTCTGCTTCCTTAATCACTATAGTTCATGTTCCCAAAGGTACAGCTGCCTCTTACACTGATTTCTGAATGAGAACAGTTAGCTGGATAATTGATAACTGGAGAACTAATAAGGTTTAACCAAATGCTTGTGAGTTAACAGAAAGTGTAAAGCTATCCCTGATGAATGAGTGAATTCAAAACAGGTACTTACTATCCCCTCTAACCCTTGACACCCTCATAGTGTGATTAATGTGAGTATTAAAGAAAATCAGCAGTTGGGAAGATTAAAAAAAAATGGGGAGGCAGGAGGGGAAGGATGGGGTATTTCTTTTCATAAACTGCAGTTCTTTTATGGAAGTTCTGGCTACACAATGCTGTGAGTGCCAAACTTTTTACTGGTTCAGAAAGAGATTTGATGAATTCATGGGGTGGGGGG
>NW_010405151.1:0-6950 GCF_000710305.1 Buceros rhinoceros silvestris | reverse complement strand
GAGGGGGAATGGGGTGGCGGGTGGAATCCAGGAGAGGCTATTAAATGCTGACATACTGTTTGCAATACATAAATTCTAGCTGTGAATGTTGCTTATGCCAGGAGACTGTATCAGGAGCCACCTCAGGAGAAAGGGTGCTGCCGCGGAGGGACCTGTGGTGTGCTGGAAAGCTCTTCAGCTCTCTACCAGGCCTCCTGCAGTTACTCTGTCACTCAGAACTTCTTGTCTTGTTCTAAGAGTTGAGGTGAAATGTGGCCTCTATTCTGAGCTGGAATCTGTTCTTGACATAAGAGTTATAATTTATTTCCAACTTACTAAAGTAATTAGTCCACAAGGATATTTTGTGAAGGGTAGAGAAGAATTGGGGAAGGGCAGATGAATGTTTCACACAAAATGTTTTGCTCTTTTTCTTCTGGTTGCTCACAGCATAAGATAGAAAGTGGAATCTCAGCCTTTTAAAATATACTTTGAAAATAGTGTGAGTGAAAAGTAGATGTTTAGAAAGAAAATGTGATTTTATAATATCCCATTAAATTTAGAAATAAAAATGAGTTTTGGAGCCTTTTTTTCCTTCAGCACATCTTATTTTGATATCCCAGTATGTCTCTTTACAATGCAACTGTTACCTTCAGAACTTTAAAACCTCTCTAATACTTGGCTATAGTATGTCATTTATCAGTAATCAATAGGGTTACGTAGGTTCTGTTACTTACGCGTTCTAGATATCCTGGATATCTGGAACTAATATTTTAATGTATATTTAACCTAATATACATAGAATTGCTCAGGACCGAATTGAAGCTGTTTCAAACTGCGAAAGCTTTTGGCTTTAGCCATGTTACTGAATCATTAAGCAAATAGGCTTGTGTTTTCTACATCTAGGCTCTTAAAAATTATTGTCTTTGTGTTATAAAGGATTCTGTTTTCCATGGTTAACATGACATGGTCATGTAAGACAAAATGCTCTCCAGTGTAAATTAGGTTTACAGACTTTGCCTAAATATTTGTTGAGTGTGAAAGTTCTACAGAAAGACCTTTTCCTAATGCATACATTTATCAGCTAAAATCTTGATTGTTTTGCCTGTATTATGTCACTCACGTCTGGAAAGAACAGCATCCTGCTGTGTGTGAAGCGGATCTCCTGCTGCTGTTTAGCCACTTGCAGGATTCTGTCCCAGTTCTTCTAATCCACTGTGTTTCAATAACACCATATTTGGACTCCTTCACACATTTTTTTGCTGCTTCGTTTGGGATGCTCTATGAGCTGAATTAGAATTTTAATGTTCCGTCCAGAACAGAAGAAACCTTTTTGTTGATGAGAATATAAGGAATAATCTCCTCCGCTCCCTTGGATAGAAATTCTACACATGTGCTATATTATTTTCCTTCAAACTATTGTCCAGAAGTTTGGGGCACTACTTCAATATATTTGTTTGTTTTATACAAGTCAAATCCAATTTGAGGTTTAATGTTGCAGGAAGGCCTGCTACCATCTTAAATTGTTTCTTTCCTGTTTGAACTCCTCATTCAGAGTTCAGTGCTCCTTGTTTCCATTACGTCAAAGGTTTACTGATATCTTTTCGAGCTCCTTGTGCAAATCAGGCCTAATTAAAGCAGAGAACCAAAAGGACTCCAAAAATGGTGTTAGAAATGACACTAAGACACAAAGTGTGCTGTACATGTTTTTGCCTTGCTTTCAAGAAGTCAGGATGGATTTTGCCAGTAGTGATTTCCTGATCCCCACATAAAACAAGTTTTAGAGAAAACATCTTAAAGCTTGCTTGCTGTACCTGTATATATGTTGTCTGTCACTTCACAGCAAAGCCTATGAACTTCAGTGGTACTCTTTGTGGCTAAGATAGCAACTGAAAAACCAGGATACCAGAACGTGATCCTTTTTAATGTACAGCTCCTACGCTTATAATTGCTTTAAGAATTGTTCTCTAGTGAATGGGATTTAGTTTACTGAAAAATAAAAACGTGGTTGAATTATGATGCTATTTATACCCTGTGAAAAGAAATTGCTTGGACACAATGTAATATTGCATGAGTCTCTGTTGTACAATTTTAAAAATTTTCAGTGCAGTATTTGTAGTTTACCTAAGTGTATAAAGAGAATAAAGACATTATCCAGATGAAAGGTATTTCAGTAATTTCAGAGTGTCTCTCACTTTTCCAAACTTCCTGCACTGGAAAATTTAGGATGTTTTTTAGAGCATGTAAGCATGTTCGTTTTAGCTGTAGCTTTCTGCAGTCCCGAGTTCCCTCAGTGTGCTGGATTAACGGTGGCAGGAGTCACTGGTGCCAGGACCCAGTGAGAAACACCATCTTATGAGTAGGGTTAGGGATGCAAGTGAAAACTGGAAAAGACAATGGCTACAGCAGTTTGCTAATAATTGCTATCAAATTTTACAGCTAGGAATGGAACAGAGAAGATAACAAAGAGAAAAGGGGGAAAGAAAGAGAATTCAGAAAATAAAGGTGAAACAGGGAGAGAGGTAAAGTAGAGGAGGAAGCAAAAGAAACCATACTGAAGAGAAGTGGGACAAAGGTCTCCTTTCCTGCTTGCCTTTGACAAGTAATTTGTATATATGATTTGTTCACAGATGTGTTAACATTTCTGAAGATAGAAACATAGACGAAAGACAAACATTTAGAATTTTTGTCAAGGGATTTATTTTATGTAATACGAAATGAAGAGGTTTGTAAGTGATCCATCTATGCAATATCAGCTTGAAGACTCGTGGTTCTGTTGATCCTTCTCTGTTTGTACTCTAAAATTAATTGAAAGCCTCATTGTTTTGTTTAAACCGTGAAAGCTTCCAAGGTCAATGAGTGAGGTAATTGACCTGCCTGTTGTAGGACAAAAATATGTATGTTAAATTGCATAATTAGTTTTAATTACATAATTATGGTGTTTAATGTGTGGGGGTCAAAGGTTACTATTACATTTAGAAGTCATTGCAAGAATCACAAAAATAAGCAACATAGTTTAATTCCGTGTTTCTTTGGGCTTTAAAGAAGGGGTCCACTGTGATCTATCCTTGACCTTGGATATTTGATGATTATAGCAAATAATATATTGCTGTTATACTTTTTGGAATCATAGAGACACCTTTGTAAATGACTAAGTAACTTTACCAAAGACTTCATTTAGGTTTAGAGTACCCAAAAGTTAATCAACAGTGGGAACTCAACTGACAGCAATTTAATCTGATTGGGTAAGGTAATTACATGATTACCAGGAGTGTTTATATATGGACAAGGATATTTTTATTGGAAAAATACCTAATTGCTTTCTTACTGAGAAAAGAAAAAAACAAACAAATTTGTTGTCACAGGTTAAGAGGACATCCTTCGTTTCTTGAAATAGCTTCTTTTCATATTTTAGTGATAAAATGATTCTTTGCAAATTTGCACTGGGATTATGCTGAGTTCCGCTATTTCTAAACAGGAAATAATGCCATCATTAACTTATTTTTAAAAGAAGCTCATTGCTTACACATTAATTGTGTGATAGCCTAGAGATGTCATGGTGCTTGTAATTCATGATCTCTTTTACTGTGTGTAAACACTGCTGCTTAACTACAGCTTAATTTCACCAAAATTAAACCTAAAGGTCCGTTATACTAATGGGTATTTCTGGGAAGGAGGGCATTATTTGGTTTTCAGTGATGGTTAAAACAGAAGACCAAAACATTTTATACAAGATAGGTAGATAAGAGATGGTGTTCCTAAATGCTAGAAGGAGAAGACTCACATTAGGTTTTCTGAATGTTCCTTTAGAAAAATGCTCTTTCAGTCTATGGACAATGAAGGGAGTATTGGGAGATGAATCTTCATCAACAAACGTGAACCTCTGTGAATGCTTCTCTGAAGTGCACTACAGAGTAGAATCCCACTTGGCTAATAAATAGTGGCTTGCTTAAAGCCTGTTTAAGTAATGGGCCAGACCTGGCCTTGGCACTTTGTGTGGTTGTGTTAGACAAAAAAAGAAATTGAAACTTACAAGAATAATGTCACGTCTCATCAGTAACTGTGGAACACATTCTGCCAATGGAAATGGGATACAATTCTCTAAAGGCTGACTTCTAAGAAATTAGAATGAACTAGGTGTTAAATAAGAAATAAATGAATTTTTGAAATTAACTATATAATTATGGGAAGAAGTTCTGTGATATGTTCCATGTTATAAAAATTTGTTCTCCCCCTTTTGCTAACTTTTCCCTAAATAAGTTTTTTAGAAAATATTACAATTTTGAATTGTTTTTCTAAACCAGATGATCCAGTCACTGTTGGAGGCACATAGCCACGGCAAAATCTCATGCTGTACATTGATCACCTGTCCAACCTTTGCCTAGAGTGTGATCCCCAGTTCCTTCAAGAGATCCATCTTTACCTGTCTATAAAGAAGAAGAGGAGGAGGGAGACATCTGGGATATTCAAGTATCAAAGTTTAACACCAGAGCAGGTTGAATCTCCATTTATATTATTCTCTATATATGTTGCTAGTATTGACTTAGATATTTGGATGAAGATTTTTTTCAGTGATTATGTAGTATGCTCTGAAGTTTTACTAGAATTAAAACATTTTTATTTAGACTTCTCAATTCCTGAAACTACACGTGCATTTTTCATGGTTCCATGGTGTGAAATTGAATCCAAAGTCATTCTGCTCTTAAGGAAGTTAGCTAATACTGAGCCTGCCTGGCAGTCTGTACCTGTCTCTTGAACATATGCTGACAACAAAGACCAAAATGACTTCTTTAAAACTGTTCAGAGTACTGTGCTTGTACTGTTCTGTATTTAGCGCACACAGCTAAATCCAGGTCCCCAGTAAGTATGCTCATTTTTGTTCACTTGCTTCAGGCAGGTTAAACTTGCTTTTCCTCTTCCATTTCCAAGAGGAGTTTGATATCCCCAAATAGACAAGGTTTCACTTGCTGTCCTAAGGACTGCCCCTTTAGGAGTCTAGCACAGCCCACACACAATCCTGGAACATGTCCAACTTGTTCACTGAGCAGAATGTGAACCTCTGACCTCCTGGGCCTCCGGCAAGAGTGCTGCCTACTGAGCCACCAATACCCAGGCCATCAATAAGTTTTAAATGCCAGTTGCAGACTTCACAGAGATAATGACTTCAGTGTGTAAAGGTTTTGTTGTGGAGGCTGCAGTCTCACATATGGCATGACAGAGTAAATATGCTAAAACCATAGAGAGCTGTTGCATAACTTGCCTTGATATAACAGTTTTTGTAATATGTTTCAAGGCATGGAGTATTTCTTAAAGGGACCCTGTTATGTAGGCTTAGGCCCAAAATGAAGCTATTGTAAAAAGAATGTTTAGCAAAACCAGAAATATGTCCATGAAATCGTTGGAGTGGAAATTTCAGGGTAAACTTGCTTGGATTTAAACAGTTGCCTGCATGACATTGCACTGTTGTGCTCGGGAGTGAGAACTAGCAAATGGAAATACTACTGAGAATCAGAAACTGAAACTGAGCAGAATTAAGATATTAGAAGTCTATTACTAGTGTTACAACTTATTCAAAATCTTACCACATCCTGAGAACAATGAGATAAAAAATAAATTCCAATTTAGTAATACAAAGCAGCATTATTGACACAGGTAAATAAATGTGTTTGCATTTTAATATTATCTTTAACCTGCTCTCAAGTAAGTTCTTGTATTTTATGTACTTACAAAGCAAAACTAATATGAAATAATCTTCAGGGCTTTGGCACATTTCAGCTTTATTGATGTTCTCTATTGAAAATTTAGCATTAAAAGCATACAAAAGATATGTTGATGTTTGCAAAATTCAAACTGATAGATGTGGTTACACAAAATGTTATTTATAGACTTGGATCAAGAAAGAAAACAGAGCAAGATTCAACCTAGGACTTACATTATAGAGAGGGTTTTAGATAAATTGCATGAACCCTCTATGGAGCAAAGGCCAGGAACCCAGGGCTCCTTTTCCCAGCTGAGTGCCCAAATCACTAGGCTACAGACTCTTGCTCCCTCTTGTGTTCTTTCTCTGGCCCAATGAATCTTGAATTGTTTTCTGTACAATGATACAGCTTCCACAGGAGAGCTTTAATATATCCCTGTCCTTGTTCCAGCATGTAACACAGCCTGTAGCTAATGATTAGAACATTCTGCTAAAAACCACCGCTCTGAGTCCCAGACTGAAGAAGGAGCTGGACCTGGGGATTTTGGTGCTGGGATGAGGAGTGCTGCAGCTAGGCTAGGAATTACTGCTGTTCATGTACCATTTTAGAAAAAAATGGCACCTGAAGAATTCTGTAGGAAACCCACCTGGTTGGTGTTTATTAGGCTGGCTTAGAGAACACCTGTCGGCTCAGACTCCTCAGATCATCTGTGCAGGGGTGGGCTTCGTTTCTAGATTCCAGCCAGACTCTGACATAAGCTGTGCAGTGAGATGTTCAGTCCTGGTGGGTAGGTGAACTCTGGCCAGGCACAGACATGCAGATCCTGTGCCCAGCCTATCTTACCCTTGAAAGCTGCTCTATTGCAGTCCCAGAACAGATGTCTCCGCGATGAGAGAGGATCACTGCTTTGGCTGGAGGTACCTCATGTCCCATTTTGAATTCCCATACTTTTAGGCCTGTAATTAGTTTATTTTAATTTAACAGCACCTTTGAATGTTGAACTGAGGGATTTTATGAACCTGTGTTTCAAACTTAAGTTAATAAGTTGTAATTAAACAAGATGATAGCCAGAATTGGTGGTTCAAAAGTGCATTGACTGTTATGAACCATAGGTAAATACAATGTGTTTTGAAGCTCTAAAAAGTGAGATTGCTTTAAATATGTTAATGGTTTCCAGGCAGTTCTGTAGAGCATTGTGTCTTAGATCTGAACTCAAAGTCTGAACAGTCAAATTTACTGCATTGCACTTATAAAAAAATGTTTGTGAAAATTTCT
>NW_010405150.1:16930-21879 GCF_000710305.1 Buceros rhinoceros silvestris | reverse complement strand
GCAGATCTGCGTGGCGGGTCTCCTGCCGCAGCAAGCGGTCACCGTCCGAGCCAGCCTGGTGGACGAGAGCGGGTTCCTTTTCCAAGCCCACGCTCGCTACCGAGCGGGGGGCGGCGGGGAGCTCGACCTCAGCCGCTCCCCGGCGCTGGGGGGCAGCTACTCGGGAGTGGAGCCCATGGGGCTGCTGTGGTCTCTGCAGTCTAAAGCACCCTATAAGCGGCTGGCAAAGAGGAACGTGCTGACACCTTTCTGTGTGGACTTGGAAGTGTTTGAGGGCCACGGGGACATGAGCCGCTTGCTGGGAAAATGCACCAATGAGCGATGGTTTTTAGGAGAGGGGGTGAAAAGGATTTCAGTCAGAGAAGGTCGTCTGAAAGCAACTCTCTTCCTCCCTCCTGGTGAGTTTTAATTCTGGTTTTCCAGCTGTGACTTACCCTGCATATTGTGTCCTGTGGCCGCTGGATGCACTTGGCAACCCAGAGCAAAGCCTCAGCTGGTGCTTCCCTCAGGCTGCTCTTGGTCCCGCTCCTTGGATCTTCGCAGCAGAGCAGGGAGAAGCAGCTCTTGCCCAGGGCCAAGGCAGTGGGGTACAGGGAGGGTGGCAGTGGTAACATGAGGTGTCTCCTGCTTGTTCTAGCTGAGGGGCGTCAGGACCTCTCCTGTGGTGACAGCTATGAGGAAAAACGTGTTTCTTTCTTAGCTCTTCTGTTTAGCTGGCAGGACAAAGAGGCCCCTGGTCTTTGGCAGAGCTGTGAGGAGTGACAGCTCTGGCCAGGGAGTGAGGAGTGACAAGGCATGGTGGGAGCACTGGACTTGGGCTGCAGCCATCCTGGGGTGCTTCTGCAGCTGCCATGGATCTTCCTGCAAGCTCTGGACTTGTCTCTGTTTCTCTCTTTGGCTAAGGAAATGTCAAAGAAAGAGGATACTTAGGAAAATGGGAGTCAAATGCAAAAAGCAAGGGCTTTAGTTGAAAGAGGCTTTAACTCCACAGCTCTCTGTACAGAGACAGTGCTGTGACTGGACCCAAGTGCAAAGCTGCTCTGAACCCTGAACTGTTTATGTTCCTTGAGCAGTTCTTAAATGCAAATGTCTTGCTCTGTAATGAAGAAAAAGGCCCCTGTGGCTGCTGTGACACCAGGTCTTATAAGGGAAGTCTGGCTATAAAAATGGGCAGAGCAGCAGCAGAAAAGGAAGGTCTTAGGGCTGCAGGAAGAGAACTGAGAAGCCAAGGTGTAGTTACCCAGGTTGTACTGAAGCCTAAATTGGTGTAGGTCAGTGCTGGCCTTTGTGGGTGTGTTTCATAACTCAAGTATTCCCTCCCTGGAAAACCTGCTAGCACAGTTTCTAAAGGAGAGCAACTCATGCAGCGATACCATTTGTTCATTGAACCCAGTGGCCTGAGAACATCCATGCCAATGTCAGCTGAGATTCGTGGTGGGATAAGGATGGCCAACATGTGAATTTCCTATAATGAGTTCCTAAGAAAGAGAAGAAGTATCCAAACTCGTGTTCTTGGAGTGATTGTGTGCGTGCCTGGGAATGGCAACGTCCATGGAAAGGTTCAGAGCATGATTTCCTTCTGATATCTGCTGTTCTGATGTGTGCTGAGGGGACACTTGAAAGGAGAACTGCAGACCCTTTTCTCTTCGATTATGTGTATACACACTTGTCATTGCAGGACCTGGTCCGTTCCCTGGACTTATCGATTTGTATGGATCTGGAGGAGGTCTTGTTGAATACAGAGCAAGTCTCCTGGCTAGCAGAGGCTTCGTGACTCTGGCTCTTGCTTACATGGCCTTTGAAGATCTCCCTGCTATGCCAGAAATTCTTGAACTGGGCTATTTTGAGGAAGCTGTGAACTTTTTGCGGAAGCAGCAGCAGGTAACTATATTCCATTTTTAAAATTGGAATACTCTGTGTCACTGAATGCAACTAAGTTTCTGAGATGATAGAAGGAGATGGCATTGTCTGAAAGACAGCATGATCTGAGAGATGGAAAAGCCTCTGCCTCAACTTGAGTTTTGCAAGTAGCTGGGTAGCTGCACAGCATTTTGTAACAGTCCATAGAGTGCTGTTATACAAATCACTGCTTCTGTAAGATTAAATCAAAGCAGTTCCTGGACTAGAAGCACAAAACTGCGTAAGCAGGAAATCTTAATTTTTCCCCTACTTCTGCATCTTTCAAGATTTTAGAAGGGTAAAAAGTCCACTGTTTTTTTCCTACTGTTTCTGAGATGTTACAGCCTTTTGATTCTAAGTTTCACAGGACACTAACAAACCACTTCAACCACAGAATCCCTTACAGCTGTGTCACTGGAGAGTGTGCCATGTCTTAAACCGAAAGAGACCAAGAGAAATCTACTTAACGTGGTATTCATTTCACAGAGATGTTCACATTCTAGCACATGGACGTCAGGAATCAGGCCAGAGTTCAGATTCATTAATTTGTTCAGAGTTCAGGTTCAGAGTTAATTAAATTGGTGTGAGGAGCCTTCACTATAAAGAAGTTGATTTGAACAGTTATTTGGTTTACTTGGCCTCAGGTGTAATGAACCTTATGTGTTCCAAGACAAAACAGAAAATAACAGGTCAACTGTAGGAGAATTTCAAAAAACATGAAAGAAAATCAATGAAAAAGTGGTTTTCCAAATGGGACTTGAGAAGAGAAGTTTGAGGGGGTTTGGAGACAGGAGCAGTAAAAGATGCAATACTGCGAACAAGCGCCTAGCCAGGATGTGGAGGGATCAAAGAGGCTTGGTCTGTAGTGGTGACCAAAAAGAAAAACTTACAGGAGGAGAAATATTGAGTATCTGTAGAGTTCCTAGTCAGTCTTGTGGAGGCTCAGCAAGTGGATAGATATGGGAGTGATATAACCTGAGCAGAGAGAGGGAAGGGATAAAACATGGGTGTCTTAGAGGAGGAGTGAGGAAGCAAAACTGGAGATGTTATGCCAGCCCAGGAAGTGGATAGTTGCTAACAGTTGTTTTCATGACTGTGTTTCAGGTGAAAGACACTGGGATTGGTGTTCTGGGCTTGTCTAAAGGAGCTGATCTAGCCCTTTCCATGGCCACATTTCTACCTGGCATCAAGGCAGCTGTCAGCATATCTGGAAGTGGCTTTAATTCTTTCTTTCCCCTGCGGGGGGATGGCTTCACTCTTCCTCCTCACCCATATGATTTGAGTAGGGCGAAGATCAGTGATGAGTCTGGCCTAGTAGATTTTTCAGATATCCTGGATGATCACAGGGACCCAGCAACTTGGGACTGTCGCATTCCCGTGGAGAGGTCCTTGGCCAAGTTGCTCTTCCTGTCTGGACTGGATGACAGGAACTGGAAAAGTGACCTCTATTGCCAAGATGCTGTTCAGCGCCTTCAGCGGCATGGGCGGGAAGTGGAGTTTTTCTCCTATTCTGGAGCAGGGCACCTCTTAGAACCACCGTACTTGCCTCTGTGTCAGGCTTCGATCCACAGAGCACTTGGGATGTTTGTGTATTGGGGAGGGCAATGGAAGGAGCATGCCAAAGCCCAGGAAGATGCGTGGTGCAGGATACAGGCCTTCTTCTGGCAGCACTTGATGGACTCAGACATCCCTAGGTGCAAGCTGTAGTGGAAGCTGTCAAAGGTGCTGACCACGGTTGGTATTTCAGCTCTCACTGAATCTTGGAAATTCCTCAAAAGTTTCCTGCCCCGCCTTCCTCTAAACCCCACTGTTGCACGTTACTTTCATTCCCCAAGTAATTTTCCATTTTTTAGTTGAATTTTAGTTGTCTTCTGGCCCCGGCTGCACTGTAGATTGGCACCATCTGATCTGCTCGTGTGCCGTAGTGACTTGAGAAAAAAGACAGCATCGTGTCGTGTGGATTGTGTTCATACTGAACTATCTTTGCCCTCAACCTCCAACCACCTCCTTTGGTAGCAGGGGATTCTCTCACAGGATTTTATTGAATTCTTTTCCATTGAACTGTTTAGTCTTGCACATTTAACTAACCTTGCTTTAAAGAGCAGTTTCTTGGGACAGCTCATGAGTACACTCACCTTTCCTCCTGGTATATAATTTTCTCACACATCTTCATAACAAGGTTGTGGCAGTTCTGATCTCAGCTAAGTAAAGCGGCACTCTTCTGACCTATTCTGAAGTGCGTGATAACATGCTTTTTCTGGTACCTCAAAAAACGTAATTAGTGAATGTTGCCCAAATTACACTGATTGTATCTCCTGCTGACTCCAGAGAAGTTATGTATTTAGGGTAAAGTTTCCGCTGCACTACTCAATAAATACAGTGTGTGTCTGTGTATGCATGTTCTGAATGAATCCTTTGGCTGCCTTCATGCCTATAAATGCATACTCGGCAATCCTGGTGTAGTCACAAGCCGCCACTTCGCCTAGCTGGAGAGTTTATGTAGAACAATCCTTACCTCCTACCAGTAAGAGAAGTGGTGGAGTTTGCAGCGGGATTCTGCACAGCGCTCGAGACGGGGATGATAGAGGTATGCTAGGTGCCAGCTTTTGAATGCTGAAAGTCATTTTATCCGCATTTTGGGAAGGAAGGCTACAGCCATTGCTGCTGCTGAGTTCTCGGGAGGTCTCTGGAGTGGGCTGTCTCTGTGGTCTTGCCGCTATAGCAAACAGCCGTGGGCTCAGTGCCAGCTGGGAAAGGGAACCCTTCAGAAAGGCCTGACCTTGCCTTCAGGGAAGGATGTGCAACACCTCACCCTGTACTGCCAAGGATGGCTGTGATCTACCTCATGTTTTTGTGGGACTGTGGCACACAGGAGCTTGCTGGCATTTTGTAGATATCAAATGACATCGACTGAGCAAATTTTGCTTCCTGGAGCAGTCAAGTCTCCCGTGCTGACCACAGAAGCCAGCAGGAGCTGGAGGTCTCTGCCTTTTGTGAGGCAGCAAAATCTTGCCTTTGAGAAAGCAGTAGTCCCTGGTTTCCAATTCCTG
>NW_010405150.1:8781-16843 GCF_000710305.1 Buceros rhinoceros silvestris | reverse complement strand
TGCTGAGACATGAGCCCTGCAGGAGCCTGGATCATGCTGAGGGCAGACCCATGCCCTCAGTTTTCCTGCTTCAGGGAGCAATGGCTGCTCAAAATGAGCATGTTTGGGCTCAAAGGGCTGTAGACACTCTCATGCAATACATCCCATGCAGAGCGTGCCCCTTCAGGTACTCTGGATTTTCCTGCTCCAGCGCTTCCTCAGAATGGTAGATGGGTCCCACTTAGTTGAAGGTGTGAACAGTTAGAGGCGGGAGGTCTCTCTCCTGCTGACCCATACTGGTCATCCATCAAGTTTTATGCTATTACCTCATCTTCATTTCTTGATCCCTGTGTGTCTAAGTCCTGCATGGACTGTGGTTGTTCCAGGTGTTTAGTGAGTGGGTACAACCTGGCAGAAGCTCAACATTTAGCAACAAGGGAAGTCAAACACATTCAAGCAGTTCAATCTGAATATGGGATATTTTCTTTACTCTCGTTTTTCTGTTTTATTGAAGCAGTCAAAAAAATCCTGTGTTGTCGGTCCGCATTTTCCTCAGACTCAGGGCACTAGACTGTGAGTTTCTCTGTGGTATGAGTAATTTTGTTCTTTTGTTCTTACTGAACACAGTGAGGCTTATGCAGTTATCCAGCCTGTAGGATAACTCACATCCTTTTAATCTCTTCTGAGGGGAAGATAAACTTTCTCAGCCTTCAGAGGGCAGTTTACAGCTCTGTACTTTGAATAACAAAATCATGAGCTTCTGAGAAAATACATTTTCTTTATCTATATGAAACGACCATTAAAAGGAAAAGTACTTTCCATCAGTAAATCAACGTGGCCAGCACAGTGTGGTCAGCGTGCTTTCATACAGTCTGTTATGTTGTCACGATCAGCAATCTGGTCGAAGGAAAATGTTGGAATTAGAGGATGAAGGGAGCTGACTGGTGATTCCATTGATGACAGTAGCACATAGGACCTCTTTGTTTTGTTGCTCTGGAATGAAGACTTCGCTACCCAGTTAAAAGCCCTTTATTCATCACTTGGATGGCAGCTGGCAGGAAAGACTGAAAAAGCTGGTGGAGCTGAGCAGCTCTGTGCTGTATACAAGCAGGAAAACAGGCCAGCCAACCCGGCTGCACTAGGAATTCTTTCTAAATCACCTGGCCTTTAAAAATTAAACTCAGATGTGAAACTTATCTTCCTGAAATAGAAACTGGAAACCAGAGGGAGACTAATGGAAAGTAACTGGAAACGGCCTAACTTCAATAAAATGCTAAAGCCTGTTCTTGAGTACAATTTTCAGTATTTTGCTGAAGACTTTGACTACCTCATGTTTCTTCTGCTGAAGAGATGATTTAGGCAAATGGGGCTACGATCACATTTTTTCCCCAAGTTAATCGCAAAAATTATACTAATTACAGTCTGTAGAGTCAGGATACTTTATATGATTTCTCCAGGCTTACAGAGTGCAGACAGCATTATTCAAGAACAATGTGAAAGTTATTATTTAAATAAAGATAATTGATCTTTAGCTGCAAAAGAGAGCCTATGCCAAACGCAGCTGATGAAACCAGCAAGAATTGAATGGGAAAAGCTATTCTTGTAACCTGCTTGTAACTGACAAAAGGTTCAGATGAAATACAGCATCAGAGGACTAGCTTGAACTGAAAGGTCTCGGCTCAATGCCTACATCAATCATCCCTTTGTACTACATTTCCATTATGAGAATGAGAAAAGCTTGTGGCAGGTCTCTTAGACTAAGAAGCAATCTCCCCGCGTGGAAGATGCTATGAACAAATTTATTATGAGGGAACAGTACATCTTGCAGTGCTGTTTTGGGGCAGTTTGGAGTCAGGCAACAGTAGAGACTGCTGATCTGCTAGTGCATTCTTAACATTTTTTTTCTTTGCTCTGGTTCAACCTGTGATCTCTCTAGACAGAAAGGAGAGGAGACTACCCCAGGGAGAAGAGAACTGGTGTGAAAAAGCATGTCCTTGAGTGGAACATCTCTGAACTCTACTTAAGCCTTACTGTGGAGACTCCGTGAGTCTCAGATAATCTGGGTGAATGCAAACTAAATTATATGAAGCATATATATAACTTATTATTTTAAATTAAGTGTCCCCAAAGTAGGCCACAGGTTGTTTGCACACTATGAGACCTTTGGATGCTGCTTATAATTTTCTTTGTGGGCTTTCTTATCACAGAGCAGATGATCTTTTTCACATAGCTCCATCCTGCTGTCCTAGCTACTCGGTAACCCTTTATGAAAAGCTCCAGGGACTCCCAACATCTGGAAACATTTGGGCACTGCATGGAGCAGTGTCCTCCGTTCTTCTCAAGGCTTCTTGAAAAGGCTTACGGGATTCTTTCTCCAAACCTGCTCTGGGTGGTGTTAGGCTGTGTATAGCTGAGAAAGAAAGAAGTTCTTGATGTTCCTTACTGGAGACCTGAAAGTACCGGGTCCAATCAGATATTTAATTGAACATGAGGTAAAGCTGATCCTGAAGCGTTTTGATGTATGCACAGTATAGCTTGGAGGAAACTGCAGAATGAAACTAGCCAAAATGCCCTTCTTAGAGAGCAGTGAAAAACAGGTGCAGAGGAGGTGAAACATCCTTGAGAAAGTAGCTATTCGTCGCGCGCTGTACCTCTGCAGAAGTGGCGGGTGTTTGAGGCTTCAGAGGGATTTTACTAGGGACCGTGCTGCGCAGGGAGATTTCAGTGCAGGTGTTCCTGTAACACTAGGAGCTTCTCCCTCAGGAGATGCAGTGCCTCTGGATGGCTTCTGCGAGGAAGGTTGTTTCACGGTCACAGGACAGGAGGAGTGAAGAGAAACATGAGGATATACATTGCACGGTGTAGTTTAGAAGTGACCTTCCTCCACTCCCTGTTTCTGTTTCCTGTGTATTTGGAAGTCTAAAGATGATTGGGGACTATTTTTTTTAAATTCAAAATTCACTTAGTTCTCTAATACATTGCTAGATCATTTGTTATCAAGCTGTGGAATAAGACCAACATATAATGACAAAAATAGTAAAAATTTTTGCTATATTACTGTTTTGCTAAGACATTTATAATTCTACCATTTCAGAAAACAATCACTATTCTGCACTTTTTAGGGCTCCATACATGTCATTCAGAAATGGAAACTGAGGCAAATGTAGTATTCAGTGCAGAGAGTGATACTTGGCTTGAAGTTCGGCTAGGAGGAAAACTAATGTTTCTGATGAACAAACGCTCCTTGCAGCATTTACTGCAAAATATCACTGCCATTTGTCATTCTCCAGGACAAAAAATAAAAGTACTAAACCTTACTGTTTTTCAGAAAAAGTCCTTACAAAATTTACATACAAAAATTTACAGTAAATCTAAAAGTGCCTGGGCCCTGAATCTAGATGACACCTAGAGAAAAATAATTGAATGAGTTACATTCTGTTAATTTATGCCTTTATCTTTTCAGTGTCTTAAGCCACTGAACACCTAAAGTCTCATGTTTAGACTGTAAATTTATGTCTGCATTAAAGTAACTTCAGTGAAAGGTGTGGTTGTATCCTCCAGTTTAACTGTTCCAAGAATACCTTGCTGCCCAAAGGGACAGTCCTGCCTTTTTACTGCCTGCTGGTCTATCGGAGAGGTAGTCCTCTGGAAACCCCCCACAAAAGGGAATTAAAATGCTCAGCTCAGAGCTGAGAAGGAAGGATCAGAGAAGGAAGTAGCAGGAGTGGGCAGGGGTTATCCGAAGCAGGGCTGAGTGTTCGTGTGCCTTTTGGGGTCAGCGTGGCCTCATGCCAGACTGAGATAACTGGGTAACTCTGGCAGGGTTTTTAGTTATGTTTGTAATAACTAGTTGTTGCGACAAAGGAGGATGTAAAACCAGTCTTTTAAGACCGACACCGAATATGTAAGACAAGCAAATCAGGGGCACGAATAATCACGGTTTATTTACATTGCAACGTTTACAAGTTCTTTTTGTATTGCAGTTGATAGATGAACTGCAGGATTAGCTATAGCTTATTTACCAGAGACGGCGCAGCTCTGATACTGAAGGAGCTTACAATCTCTCTGTTGCAGTCCAGCTACATGCTAAAATAAGCCCGTTAATGCACGGACAGTGAGATAGAAATAAGTAAAATAGCAATTATAACTACACAAAGTCATCATCATCACGGCTTGGCTTCGCGAGCGAAGATCTGGGAAGGGCTTTTCCCACGCTCACTGCAAGCGATGAGTGCACCCTTCGGGGCTGCGCGGTGGGTTGTTTAGGTGAGGCGCAGCGTGCGCGGAACTGGCTCCACCCTTTACACCTGAGGTTCATCTGCCAGGGCCTGGCGAGCTTGGACGGTGACAGCGAAGTCCTCGGGTCGTAGGTTTGGTTAGAGTGTCCTTCTCTGAGATGGAGCCTTACAAGGCAACCACACAAAATACACCCAGGGAGAATAGCGTCACTCAGCGTAGGCTGAGATAAAGAATCTTACCCACAGTGTGGGTAATCTGTCCCCAGTGGGGATGTGGAGAGGGGGAGTGCATTCATCAATCTGTCCCTTGGTACGGTCCCATTTTAGGGTCTGTATTGGGGCAATATTTATACCTAGTTTTTTACATTACGTCATTGGTCTGGACACGTGCATGTGGGGAGGACTGTAGACAAGCTGATCACTTACGTTAATTGCACAAAGCCCATCAGTTTACACCTGTGTGGGTGGAGGTAACCCCTCATTTTGTCCAGGGAGGAAAAACGGCAGAATGCGAGCACCAGACCTCCGCCCCATTCCACACTCCTTCCAGACATTCAGATAACACCTAACACCAGATATGGATCTAGTGGTGGTTGTAGTTCTGATTGTCGCCTCCCTGGATTTTATTGGCGGAGAGCTTGCAGGCATCCAGCAGCATGGTGTACGTGACTGATGTGACTTGGACTTTGTGCTGGGACTGTGTCTTCTCTGCACTAGTCCAGCTGATTCTAAATTATGATCCATTTCTACAAACAGTGAAGGGAATGCTTGGTGGCTCATCATGTGCTGTCCCTTTTTACTACGTGTCTGATCCTGTAAGAGTAAGGTATTTGAGACTGGAGAGAAAATTGTGGAATATGAGTACCAGATAGCAGACAAGTTAGGTAGATGTTCTGAGGAGATGTCCTGCATCGCCTTCAGTTAGGAGAGACAGTTCAAATGCACTGCTATTATCTGCTTAGGCTATGAGTTCAGTAAGATAGTTTTGAGTCAGTAAGCCTGTGCCATCTGTAAGAGTCCATCCCTGGAGAGGGTCAGCCTGATGTTCTCAAACACCAAGCATGAACTCAAAATGGATTACTTTTCTAGCCTAGGCATTGGCTGCACGGTGCTTTGTCTCCATCCATCCTCCCATCTTTGGTTCATTTTGTATAATTGTCTTCTTGATGTGGGAAGGCTACTTTGACACCTGGCAACATCACTACTGTCGTAGTGGAAAGAAAGAAGTCAGTGGTCTGTACTTTGTAGTAGAAATATCACATCTAGTTGCTGGGACAGCCCAGCCCTTACTGCCTCCCCAACAGTCTGCATACCACTTCCTGTAGAGCCGAGACCGCCTAGGCTCCGTTTAGATCAGCAATGTGCAGGGGAAACACTGCACTCTCGTGCTTCCTAGAAATCCCGTTCTTTATACAGCCATCTCTGTCCACACCTCTTTTTTCTCTTTTTTCTTTACCTTTTGCACAGTCTTGCTCCTGTCCCGCTGACTGTGACCCTGGCCATTCCAATTCCAGGTCACCCTGACACTTTGCATGATGAGTAAATGAAAAGATACCTCAGCAACTCAGAGGGAGAAAATAGGGCTTGCTCATGTGCAGTGATTGTGAGTGGCTAGAAAATGCAGTAATCGTGCAGTGGTTGGTAAAGAAAACAAATGGGCAAAGCAGAGAAAGATTTTTCCCTTAAGACACACTGTCCTTGTCTGCTTGTGTGGCTAGTTTTTCCCTACGTAGACATAACACACCGTGAGTGTTAATGTCTTCTTTAAAGTGACCTCAAAAACCTCAGCAGACTGTGACTGTATAAAGGGGAAATTCTCTTCTTTTTCTAATGTGGAAACAGTCATATATTGTCCATCAGTTATATCAGGGATTTAATCTGTCTTCCTTCCAGGGTAACATACATGATGATGATGTTCTTGGAGGCAGGAATTTCTAGATGAGGTGTGCACAAGAGGAATAATCTTTTCCAGTTTTTAGGAGCTGCGGAACCGTACAGACATCATGTAGCGTTTAAAAGTCAGGCGTGAGACATGGCTCTTTCCGTGCAGCGCCATAGCCCTGCAGCACTTAGGGCATTCCCCTTACTTGTGACAGAAGTAGCAAAGCCTAAAGGAGGAATAATTGATTTTTGATCTTTCTCATTTGACAGAGACCTGATTGTTACAAGTGGGCACCAACTCTCACAGTCATATATTGTCCATCAGTTATATCAGGGATTTAATCTGTCTTCCTTCCAGGGTAACATACATGATGATGATGTTCTTGGAGGCAGGAATTTCTAGATGAGGTGTGCACAAGAGGAATAATCTTTTCCAGTTTTTAGGAGCTGCGGAACCGTACAGACATCATGTAGCGTTTAAAAGTCAGGCGTGAGACATGGCTCTTTCCGTGCAGCGCCATAGCCCTGCAGCACTTAGGGCATTCCCCTTACTTGTGACAGAAGTAGCAAAGCCTAAAGGAGGAATAATTGATTTTTGATCTTTCTCATTTGACAGAGACCTGATTGTTACAAGTGGGCACCAACTCTCAGCAACCCTTCCCTTAACCCCCCAGCATGTGGCACTGGGCTGCTGCCAATCGACTGAAGAGAGAGCTGCTTTAGCTTCAGGGATGTTCCAGTGGAGTGTGCTCTGTCTGTTGGAAAGTGGAGCATGCCGATGGTATTTTTGAGTGAATGGTATGTTTGGAAGGCTCTGATTTGCTTATAAGGACATTTCTTCATCTTGCAAGAACAGTGGCAATTTATATGGGGGGGGGGAGGCGGGCGGGGATTTTTTCAGTTGAACTCTTGTTCTGAATAACTCCCTGGTCTCCTTTCTTACAATATATGCAGATGCAATTTTTAAAAAATCTTTGTGGTGTATCTGTCAAACTGTATCTGGCTGCAACTTTATGGTAAATATGTAAATGTTAACGTGTAAAGCCAGCTGAAGCCTTTCATTATGCTGATAGCCTTCATAACCTTCTGACTATTTGTTAAGGGTCGAGGGACCGAGGTAACAACTCCTCAGATTCCTTAACGATCCCCTTTGTCTCGCTGGAGACAGAAGGGGTTTAAGGGGAAAGAAGAGAATTCACACCTCGGTCTGCGTTTGGGAAACTGAAACAAACTTTTAATAAACAATAAAACCACACAACTATACACTGCTATACATATGCACAAACCGAGAAAGGGAAAAAAAACGAAGAAGAGAGGACTTAGATAACCCCAGTTCTTAACAGTCTTGTTCAAGGTCAGTGCTCTTGGCAGACACCCAGCAGCGAGGTGGGAGTGAAGACTCTGCAGCTGCAGACAGAGAAAGTAGAATTCTTCTCGCGGCGAGACGGCAGGGGGAGAAACCCCACGCGCAGCACGATTTAACAGCAGGAAAGCTCTCGGCACGGAACGACAGGGAGTTCGGATATTGCACCCGGTTTCAGTCGGGACTCACGGCAGGGAACAGTCCTCCGTGCAGCTGTCCGGAAGCCCCAGAGAGAGAACACTGCCCCAGCCTGCCGCTTTTAAAGGCTCCCGACGTAACGTTCCTCCTGACCCCCTTAACCAATTAAGTGTGGAATTATTGTATTTGCCTGGAATAATTCTATTTGTCCATTTCCCGAAACAGGGAAGCTTTAGCTCAAAGCAGGACACTATTTTCTGCAGGATGGATTATAATTCAAGGACATAATCGCATGCTACCCTTCCCTATAAGTTTAGGATCAAGGTTGAAATCATGCTTATGGGTCCATGCTTATAAACAAAGATATGAAACAGGCTCTGATGGAGTGTGTGTTGGTGATTGATTGTTGTGACAGTGTTCAAGACTTTAAATAGGAAAGGTCAAGTTTCCTAGAGATTCCTGC
>NW_010405150.1:0-8679 GCF_000710305.1 Buceros rhinoceros silvestris | reverse complement strand
TGCTGAATACCTGATCATCTTTTATACAGTTATTTGCACGCCAGAGACATGGTGGCTGCTACCCACAGCTGTTCTGGTGAGAGGGCTGGATAGAGAGCTACTTCAGTTTGCGGGTTATCTTGCATCTGCAGTCAGACCTTGAGACACAGATCAACTAATTAAGCCACTGATACCAGCTGAGACAATATTGAAGAAAAAAAGAAGTTCAAACTATAAAAGTGATACAGACTGGGCGCGCTGTATTCTACTAGCAGGAAATATGCTGTGCAAGAACAACACACAGCGGTCGCAGTTTGCAACGTGGGAAAATTGGGAAACCACAGAGAAAAAAATTCTTCACAGTGGGAGTGGTTAAACACCGGAAGAGGTGCCCGAAGAGGTTATGGAATCACTGTCTCTGAACGTTTTGACTGGAAGGAAAAAAAAAGAGCAATGTGATCTCACTTTGGAAGCTAGTCCCTCTTCGACCAGGTATTTGGATGAGATGGCCCTTGAAGGCCCTTTCCGATTTTTTGAGATTCTAAGAAATGGCCTATTCAGGTTCTCTTTATCCAGCATGAAGTGCTGGTTCATGAGATGCTAAACATGTTTGTTTATCCTTTTAAATGGTGTACTCCGATCATGAGCTCTATTCACAGTCAGAAGAACAGGCACAGCAACCTATTACTTCCTTTAGCAAATGTGTGAATACCTTAGGAGGGGATGTGGTATCTCCTCTTTTCTTCTCGAATGTGTACATGCCTGAGGTATCATCTTTCCTGGTAAGTGAGGGATAAATTTAACCGGACGGCTAATGACAAGTTCCAGTCTGTTCTGTTGAGACAGGCATTCGGGGAAGATTCCTCTGTTAGAAGAAGAAAGTACATAGTGGAACTGAAATACTTTTCTGGGCAGAAGCAGATGACAGTCTGAGAGGAACTAGCAGGGTTTTGAAAAGATGCTACCCTTAGACCTAGCAGGCAAATAATTCCATAGAGCACTTGGGTGTCTTAAAGCTCTCTTTAGGATGGTTTTAATGAGTAGTGGATACTGTGAGTCCTGTAGGTACAAGTCAAAGTACAACTAAGGAGAGATTTGTTGTTTTATGAAAAGAAGTGTATCTCCTGTGGAGACACCGGTTTTTACTTCTGTGTTGTTCTGTTTGTTGTTCCCCACTGAAGATTTACAAACCCAGGCAATGCAGCTGGCAAGTGGTGGTGAGTGAACGTGTGTGTGCCACCCACAACACAGCTTTCATCCCAAACTGTCAGTGGTGACGTATGCACATTGCTGCAGAGCAAAACCCCAGCCTCGTTCTGAAGTGGTGAGAGATTTCTAACAGCTACATGAAACCCCAGTGCAGTTTTAGTTGGTTTTTACTGGAACAGTGCAAAAAGCTAGTGCTTGAAAAGGTGATGTGAGGCTGACTGGAGCTAGGTGTAGCAGCTTATTTCTGCCCTTCTCATCCGACTGGATATTACAGTCCAAGCCTCCCTATAAATGGCTACCCTTGCCTTATTGAAAAGATGGAAGGAGAAAGGGCAAAAGAATATGCTGCAGGAGTATCTGTGCGTTTGATTTGTCAGGAGCATCCTCACAGAGAGGAGAAGGTAGTGGTTTCAAACATGCCTAGATTTTATTTGGGACAGGTGTTTTGCCTTTTAGATCAAAATTCACCATGAAAGTAATTTTGTTAAAATGTGACCATATGTGGTTATGGTAATAATCCCGTTACAGCTCCTGTAAAACTTCTTACCCGTCTCAATCTCAGTAACTTCAGGGATTTGTTGATAGTTCTTGTGATCAGTGAAAGGTCAATGTCTTCAGCCTGTGGTCACTGATCTATTGCATCTCACATTCTTGCAAATGATTTCCAAGACTTCTTATCATCAACATTTTATCATCATACCTCAGCTCTGTGGAAGAAAATATTATGCAGCTCAAGTTTTTTAGGAGTGATCCATTACAAGCCCTATTGCCTGCTACCGTCTCACAAGTGTTATTTTTTTCACTTGTTTCTACTTATGATGGGAAAATATGTAGAAATATTTCACTCAGTCTAGTACATGTAATGGAATTTCAGTATGCTCCAAATCAAAATCATAACCCATCTAGGCAAAATAAAAAAACAACTAAAAATAGAGGTACAAATTGCACATTTCTAAAGAAAAGAAAGAAAAAAAGTGCATTCAAGGAGCATCAATTCATCAGTTCTTAAATTTCTCCCCTTCGTGAAAGGAAGTATGTGGGGTGGGGGTAAGGGTGTGTTATAAATGTATGTTGGAAAAGAGAGAGAGTGGAAAGAAAAGAAAAACCAGAAGATTAAAAAAATATGTTTTGCAGTAACTTGTATGTTTTTTTGTAGAATGTAGAGTCCCCAGCGGAAATCTTCTGCCAGAAGATATACATATGCAAGTGAAAGCGAGGAGGCTCCGGTCCTGACCAGATGTTTGGTGTCACTGTGCAGTGCCAGAAGCAAGCTTATGGTAACCACTTCCTGCTCAAGGATTAGTAGTCTACGCGTGGTTACGAGATGCCAGTTGCTCGGCCATAAGGTGAATCTGTAAGACAGTGAATCACAGTATCACCAGCTACCACGGGACACAAGGAACAGGCCACCGAAATCTGTACCCTTTCATTACTAAGTGGTTTTGCAATCAGTTATTATTAGAATAGTTATTGTCTTGGGGTGCTGACGACTAATGCCTTTGTGAAGAGGTGATAACTGCTTTCCATCACTGAAGTGACAGGTTATAGAAATTTTCTCAAGATCTCTCACTTTGGGGTCAATGTAGAAACCAAGGAACAAATTCTACATACTTCATTTCTTGTTGATTCCACTCAGATTTTTCAGTCACTAATAAGATGTGAAAATAACATGTTCCTTTGTTCTCTAACTGCCATAGACTCCTGAGGTAAGAAAGGTATTTAAAAAAAAAATCATTTTTTCTCCCACTGGGGAAGAGATTAGCACTTAGTTGCATAAGTCTGGTTTATCCTCTTTAGGAAAGGTGGTAAAAGTCTCCCTGAGATACCCATTTAACTAGAAGCTGGGGCTTTCCGTGGGGATTAGGAGGCTGAGACGCATGCCTTGGCGGTGCTTGATTAGGTTCTCCCACTTCCCAGACTGCTGTTATGATCAGCAGGGTGTCGATTAGAGATTCATGGGTGGTTATGGTGGGTTCAGAAGAAAGTCTTGATTGTTATTCCACATGAGACCAGTAAGTTTTGATTTTTTTTTTCATGAGATTAAAGCTTCCTTTTATCAACCATTACCTTACACATCATATAATGTGATGTTAGTCTTCTGGTAATTCAGTTTCCTTAGGATATACGGCTCATGCTATGCCCTGTCTGTGTTTCCCTTGATTCATCTGGAGTGTTATGCCCAGAGGAGGGGGAAGGAAGACCAGAGATTAACATTAATTTTTTTCTTTTTTTTTTAGTTGACTCTGGCTGCTAAGTGCATCTTGCATAGCCTGAGAACCACTGCTCTCTGGCGAAAGAACTGCTCGAAAAAAGCCAAGCCCGTTCATCTCCTTGCATGGCCTTTCATCTTCCGAGGCCTGAGAAAAAGCTTTGATCCTTGCAGGTGATAGTGCCTAGTAGTTCCTGAGGAGAGAGAGTTCAGTCAGCCTCAGGCCAGAGTGGTCTTCTCTCTCCGCTTCATTTTCTGCTTGTTTCCTTTGCTTTCTGGGCACTTCCATCATTTCTGTCTGCCTGAGGAGCTATATAACAGGCGGTTCGCCAAGGGTGGTGATGGGCTGATCCACCTTTCAGTTCACAAATTTAAGAAAAATAACTTGGACTTTTAAGAACGTGGAGGAGTCATTTGCTCCTTGTCCTTTGCATGTGCCTGTTCTCCCTTCTTCTGGGTTGAGAGGAGAGTGGAATTTTTTAAGAGAGCACTCTGTCACCGATTTTAATTCCTTTCAGTTCTCCCCATAAGGCTCTTTGGCTGTCTAGTGCTTCTGCTTTGCTTTTCTTCTCCTTGCAGAAGGGCATAATTTTGCATTATCAATGAACATCAGTACAGACCTCAAGGGAATGCGATTTCCTGGGCTCGGGAAGGAATTCAGAGGTTAGTCTCATAAATCCTATGTATGGTCTGCGGCTGTTCCAGCTCTTAGCCCAGTCTGGCAACAGGTCATTTCATATAGCACTCATGAAGTAAAACATATGTCCTTTATGACCTCCTCACCGGCTGTTCAGGCTAAATCGTTGTACATACAGTCGTGACTTGACTAATGCCTGTGTATGTCTCAGCTGGTTTCCTGTTATTCTGTCTGTAGAATGGTGCAGAATTCTCCTTATGAGGTGGTGTTCCTGGAAGACGAGACTCCTGGTACACATAAAAAATAGTGCGTGCTTTTTCTGTGGGTCACCCCATGCACGAATCACAATGTCAAGGAGATTCTAGCTGGAAGGTGACTTAGTATAAGAAATGTAGTTCTACTAGGGTCAGAGGAGTGTCTGTGGCCTGTGAGGATGTGGTCCCCAGTTCTCTAGTGCAATGTTCCATGTGGAGAAAATCAGGAATGATTTTATCTCTGCAGGACTTTTCTCCATGTGTTTTAGCTTAGCATTAAAGAAGTGTAAAAACTGAAAGCATGTTTAAGCATGTTTTCAATCTTTTCACGCCTTTGAAAGTGGTAGTATCAGATCATGTGCCTCTGAACAGACTTTTCAGCAGAAAAAGAGAAAAAAGAAAGCAAAAGCTCTGGTTTCTCAAAAGCCACTCATCATCTGAAAATGTTTCACTGAAACAAGAGGTGCTTTGATGAGCTTAGATCTCGTGACATTGATTGCTTGGCTGGAAATTCTGCAGTACCCTCAGCTCTGACTTCCTGCAGGCACAGCAGAAGCAGCAGGCGTAGCGCTACCTGCCTCTGCTTTCAGGGGAGAGCCACAGACCAAACCATCACCTTCTGCTGCTGCCCCCAGGGCGGCTAGAGGCCTGAGCTTCTGCTGGTTATCCCTCCTTTGTCCCTGGTCCTTTGTTTTATTCACCTATTTCAGCCTGTTTCATGCTGGGTTTTCTGAATTCTGCGTTTCTTTCTTTCCTCATGTCTCGTAAGAAGAGACATGGCAGCTTTATTTTGAGCTCTCATTGTTGACAGAGTTTGTAAAATTAGTTCCATTATCCCTTATTATATTAAAGATTATGAGATTATTGAGATTAAGTAGATTGAAAGGAAGGGTATTATCAGGTCTCGGGCTGTAGTCCAATTAGCAGACTCTCAAAGTACAACGCTCTTCTGTTTGCACTGGTACGGTCTTATGCCTTTGTGAGTCCGCTGGCTGTTTGGACTGCTGCTGCAACCTGAATCCGTTCTGGGAGCAGACTTCATCAGAAAAAGAAGAGCCTGATTGTCCTGGTTGCAGCTGGGACAGAGTCAATTTTCTTCCTAGTAACTGGTATAGGGCTGTGTTTGGCTGTAGTATGAGAACAACGCTGTTTTGAGTTGTTGCTAAGTAGTGTTTATCCCCAGTTAAGGAGTTTTCAGTGTCCCGTGCTCTGCCAGTGGGGAAGTGCACGAGAAGCTGGGAGGGGACACAGCCGAGACAGCTGACCTGCCCTAGCCAAAGGGATATTCCATGCCATAGAGTGTCATGCTCAGTATGTAAACAGAGGAGTTGGTTAGGAGGGGCTGGTCGCTTGTGGGGGCATTGATCCGTGGGAGCTGAGCAATTGCATTGTGCATCCCGTGTCTTTCTTGGGTTTTATTTCACTCTCTTGTTATATTCCTCTTCATGGCAATTGTTATTAAGACTATTATTATGATAATAATATTTTATTTTTATTTCAATTATTAAACTGTTCTTATTTCAACCCATGAGTTTTTCTTGTTTTTGATTCTCCCCAAGGATTAAGGATTTCACCTAAAAATAAAATATCTGCGTGTCTGGAGCTGGACTTTAAGAATATGGAGATGCAAATGCTGCCATGGCAAGGATTCATGGAGGGAAAAAAGGCCCTTTCTTACCTTTAGCATTAACACATGGCTGCCTATCTCCATATGTGGATTAAGGTTGTCTGAGAGAGAGCTGTGTCCTTGCAAGCTGTGGATGTCCATTTTACCACTGGTTTACTACCATCCTACAAAACCCACCAGCAATCCCTGAACATTAGTCTGGATTCATAGAGGATTTCTGACCGCAGAGTACCTTCTGCTCTCCTAAGTCGGTCTTCTACCCCTTTCAGAGAAAGGAGGGGTCTCTCAGCACTATCTATCTGCTCTAAAGACTTCTTTCAGGTGGAGTCCTGAACACTGTCTCCAGGATTTTTGACCACGAGGCTACTATGAGACCAGATATCACACATCCTGGAAGGCTTCCGATTGAAGTCAATGGTATTTTGCACACCTGCAAATATTAGATTGGTGCCAGAGTGATCAGTGTCTTACAGAAATGAATTCCGAGTAAGCATAGAGATTCATTTTTCCTCTTTTCATATTCTAGAATAATGATTTACTGGATAGGTATGAAGTCAGTAATGGAGAATTGGGGGCTTATGAACTGTGTCTAGAGCATTAATCTGTGCAGAGATTAGGTGTGATGATTGTTTGCCATTGAAACTCCATTCTGATAGTAGTCTGAAGGCTGCTCTGGAGTTTTGCTGGTGCATTGCCTTCAGCTGACTTTTTCTGCAAGAACATGCTTCATCCAAACCCAGCAGAAAGATTAAAATCTTTCTTGGCTGTGGATGAAAGTGGCTGAAGAAGAGACAGTAATGAAAGGTAAGGGGACAGGCAAAGATCAGTAGAAACATATTTATACTTATATATGTAAGAGTATATCAGCTCCAGGTGTGCCCTGCTGAAAGGAATATTTGTTCCCCAGATAGTCATCAAGATCTGCTTTTAGCTCCAGCAGACTTGAAATGATGTCCAGCTGATGCTGCATATTTCATCATATCAGTTGGTGCTTGCTGGAATGGAAGGGAAAGTAATGAACTCCATTCTCTCACTTGGATGCAACATATTAAAGATAAGCTTTGGTGTGAGATTTAATTCTTCTACTGCTTTCTTAAGTATTGTGTTTTCACAAAGAGGTATAGCAGTTAATCATGAGAACTGGAATTCGCTTCCAGCTCTGAAGAGGTGATCGGGAAGTGGATCTCCAGAGTAAAAAGCGTTTACAGTTGCAGAAACGATACTATACACATCCTTCCTGAGCCTTTTCAGAAGGTTTGGCTACCCCAGCGGGATGTCACACATTACGCTTAGACTTTTGCCATTGGCTCTTACCCTGACGTTCTCCTGGATCTCCGGCACATCAGCTGTGCGAGCTGTGGCATCCTTTCTGCAGCATGCTGTGCTGTATCGGGTGGGTCACTGCTAACTTGCAGCACGGTGTTGCAGAGTCTCCTCCTGACGTGACTGTGTCAAATGTCTCCCCTGACAAATTGCTTTGCTGTCAGGCATCTTGGAAAGGCAGGAACTTGAGACACCTTCCTTGTCCTCTGAAGGAACAAATGCTGATGTTAAGAAAGATTTATGCCTATCATTACAGACTCACTGAGGTACTGTAACCACATGACTTTGCAGTCTTAGGGGTTTTTTCTCTTGACTTAACTTTAAAAATGAATTAGCTGTAAATCTACCCAGACCTTTGCATTGCCACAACAGTTATAGATATTATGGTTGTTGGAATATACTGCTGAGTCTCACAGAGATGATTCATCTGGCTGTGTATTTCCCTGAATATTTTAGTATTATAAGAAAGAATAAATTCCCCACTGGCACAAGATTTTGAGGTTCTGTTTATACAATCAGTGCAATGCAGTTAGCCTTCTTAAAGACAGAGAACAGGCAAACATTAACCTTCAGCTGCTAGCTTGGAACCCTATGCCATATCCTCAAGAAAATACAGTATGTCCTGGGAAGTCTAATCAGAGTCCAAATGCAGGATGTTTTGGTTTACTTTGGCACACAAGGATTAGAGAGAAAACACTTCAGTGATTTGGGGGTATAATGGAGGTTGAGGCTTTGGTAGTGAAGAATAATGTTTTAGCTATGCATGCCTTCTGTGCGCTCTCCCAAACACGTATGTGAGCTCAGAGCAGCTGCCTTGCTGAGTGAGAGCTCTCAAGCCTCCTTGTACCCCCTTGTACTCCTCTTCCTTCCTTGCGCATTCATTTCCGGTTGTCAGCATTTCACGGTTTCATTCTATGATGTCTTCAATTCTGAAGTGAATTGGGAGTGGACACCAGTGGAGGCACATACTGTTGAGGTGTAAGGAAGGAATGGGGGTCACTAGCAGAGGGGTTTCCAGCTTGCTTTTCACTGTGATTTGCAGCCATACTAAGCTTTCCCCAGGTATTCCAAAATCCTGTGTAAGCAGTCACTGCATCTGAAGTCTGTCTCGTTACAAGAGAACAGCATTGCCTCTTTGACCTACAGCTGGTTTACTTCGTTTGACCAGACGGAACAACCCCATTCAGATTCAGAATACAACCAATCATAACACAGGGTTTTTTCCAAGCAAGAAAAATTCTACCATCAGTATACAAGCTTTACACTTGGGAGTATGGAGAGGAAAATTTTATCATTGATGTGCAAAACTGTATAATCATTCTTCTTCCCAGCTGTAGAGAGTACGTGTTTTTTTAGTGTAGACCGCCGTATTCAAATGCGGTGTTTTGCCTTCCAGCACGGGTGATTCTCTTGTGTCCTGGGTTCAACATGGAGGAACCAG
>NW_010405149.1:28315-50135 GCF_000710305.1 Buceros rhinoceros silvestris | reverse complement strand
GGGTGGGCAAGGTGTCTACTCTGATCTAGAAAGTAATTTTCTTTTTAAATACAAACACTTATGTCCTCATTTTTCATTGGGTTTTTATACTTTTTTTAAAAAGTTTGTACCAAGTCACACATAACATGCAATATTTCAATTATTTAGGAGAGTATGAGATTAGTTTTGGGAAGCTGTTCTACCCAGGCATTTTCTATTTCACAAGGTTAACATAATTTTGAAAAATAAAATTAATTAAATTAGAACATTTTATTAAAAAAAGAAAAAGGTACACTTTCTTGCTTATTGAAGAACAAAAAGATGGAGATGAAAAAGCAAACAGAACCTAACAAAACAGGTAGTGACTTCCAGGCATCCCTGTCCTGACCAGCTAAACTTTTTGCTTACCTTAAAGAGCTTCTTCACCTTGACAAGAACATGAAATACACAGATAATTTTCCACTTTGAATGCTCAGAAAATATAATTCAAACAAAAAAAGGAACTACCATTCTTTCAGCTACTTACCTCTCCTTTTCTATCTTCTTGTAGATTGCTGGAATTATATAATAGGAATATCTAATCTTTCATTTTGTTTTCATGACCTAATATTCAGCAACTTAGTGAACATTCTCTAGCCTAAATGTGAGTACCAACAGAGAATTGTGCTGAACTTAACAACTCCCTTGCAGCCTTTGTGTGAATTTTTAATTGTATTTGTTATAAAATACTTCATGTAGAATATAAAAAATTGCCATATTCCCCAGAATAATCTACCTGTTTATATGCAACACATGTACTCCATATTTGCCTTCAATTCTGTACTTTGTTGGATCACTTGCAGGGGTAATCAATTCCTCGTTTTTGTACCTGATAATCAAGAAAAAATGAACTCATTAATATCAAGTGCTATTTACTGCATTAATTCAGTAGATTTCTACATCCAGGTATCATTTACTGTCGTCTGCACTCTTTCTATAAATCTCCTCTGCTCGCATAGAGTATTTGCCAGTATGTATGGATAGATATACACTGGTCCATGAAGGCAAAGGGGGATCATCACTGCAGTAAAAAAGTGGAAAAGAAGATGTGTACCCTAACCAGAAAAAAGGGCAGTGAAGTAGGGAGAAGATGTCATGCGGCTTGAACTTTCCAGTCCACTAGCCCTGATACAAGATGGGAAGCAAACTTTGTCTTCGATCACAGTAAAGCACTTCAGCACAAACGAGGGAAGCAGCAATGGGATTGTGCCTCAGGTTACATCTTGACAGTCCTGCCTGAGGGTCTCATACAGAACAGCACTTGTCTGAAGAGGAAAGCAGCTTCAGGGGTGTTATATTCACGTCACCCTCAACAGAAGCTGACACAAAGTGAACACAAATACAGCCCATGACAGCAATGGTGCTGTGCAAGTTTACACAGGCTTAGCAGGCAGCCTGTGATTCAGTGTGTTTTGTCATTTGCTATTTCATCCTCAGGGAACTCAGCAGCCAGAAAGACCGGAATGCCTGCCGCAGTCTGCCTTCTGAAATACTCAAGATGATTACTTCTCACACTGCACAGGGCCATTCAGCAAACTGTCCTCCCACTCCTTCCACTGCAGTATCAACTGCTACGATCCAGCACATCTGTGAGGATTATAAAGGGGGTTTAACATAGCCGTTATGCGTGTGACACTTATCAGCTATGCCATAACTTCCAAACGGAAAAAGCTTAACAACATTTTTTAGAGGGCGAGGGAAGGCCAGTCTCTTACCATTGTACAACAGGGGTTGGAAAACCTTGTACGGTAAAGCAAAGGCTCACAGACATCTTTTCCCAGACAGTGTGAGACCTTAGGCGCACTAGAATTTCAGGAGCTCGACTGATTCTTTCTTCAAGAGCATGTCTTTCCAGAGCCATATTTTCTTCTACCTATTAAACACAGGAAAAGCAAAGAAGTATCTAGCACTAAAGTCAAATGGGATAGACTATCTAATCTCAAATCCACAAAATTAAAAGATGTTAAATCACTACTGGTATTTCAAATGCAAGCCTGAATTTCAGTATATCCTACAATTCTGCTTGGATAGGAACAGAAAGGTTCATCACTGTACCATCCTTTGTATAGCAAGTCTATCCAGCTGTTCTCTAGCACGGTGCCTGGCTGTGTGAACCTCTTTTTCCAAAGCAGACAACTCGCTGGCAAACCGGATCCTTTTCTCTTCGCTTGCATGAGTCTTTTGTTCATGAGTCCTGTAGGACAAGAAAAAAAGTCAGGTAAGAGTGACCAATATGAAGATTTAATATTGCCACTCTTACACACTAGGCAGCTGAGGGCTCTGAAACCGTATCATCAAAAACTCAGTTTATGTATGTAAAATGTATGTATTTATGTCAATGTATGTATGTACGTAAAAATGAAAAACTCAGTTTAGAAATCATTCTTGGAGTCTATC
This sequence comes from Buceros rhinoceros silvestris, assembly GCF_000710305.1. Lineage (NCBI taxonomy): Eukaryota > Metazoa > Chordata > Aves > Bucerotiformes > Bucerotidae > Buceros > Buceros rhinoceros. The sequence continues at coordinate 47,720 of NW_010405149.1, read as the reverse complement.
TGCCTATCCTAATGAGCGTGTGAAAGGAATACGAACTTTTCTTCGTTTTCTTTCCCCCATATATATGAGCCGTAACTTCAGGTCTTGAAAGCTGGCGTGATCATGTTGATATGGTACTCCACAGTCTGAGTCCTCTGCTAAGTCCTCTGGATATCAAGAAACTGCCTGGCTTCCTTCTGGACCCTGATTTTCCTTCCCAGGGACATAAGAAGGCAGAGGAGTGAAGGTTCTGTGCCTGTTCACACCCTAATAAGAGTTGAACCTTGTTTATGATGTGCTAGAGCACCTGGGAGGCTCTGCTGCCTCCATGGGCTGTATCAGCTGACCTCACCTGAAAGATATAGACCAAGGAGTTTGCAAAGTTTTTATGAACTGCTGCATGCAAAAAAAAAAAAAAGTGTCCTTGGACAAAGGTGAGAGGGATCTTTTATAGAAACTACCAAGAAAAGACAACGTTTTGAGAAATTTGTGGGTTGTTCCCTGAAAACCCAACTCCATACCTTTTTCAGAATTCCTGAAGAACTCATACTGGTTTTAGGAGGAGCTAACTCAAGCACCTGCGTTCAGGCTGATTCAGTAAGCAGCCTATGCTACTCTTTGACTTGCCAGTGAGACGAAAGAAGGGAGCTGAATGCCAGACGTTTCTAACATGGCTGTCATTATAGAACACGACAAGGCTCTTAAAGCATTTGCTGTGAAGCAAATGAGAAGATCTGCAAGAAGTTCAGTGAACGGTAAATCAAGACATTATTTGTCTGGTATTTTAAAAATATTTCTTTGTACCATTTCACTGTACTTTAAATACCAGCCTTGTTCTGCAATGTGTTTTTTTATATTGATAACATTTAAGAAAGTGTTTTTTAAAAAAGTAATTAGAGTGTATAAATTAGTTTGACATTCTGTTTCTAGGATATATATTTCGAAACAATCAAAATACCATAACCATAGGGATGCATATGATATTCACAACACATTTTCTACAAAAAAAGACAGAATTAGTTCTTGTGGTATAAATTATCTACATCTTTGGTGCAGTCACTATAGAGCATGACAGAGCAGAAACAGTCAAGTTCACTAAGAGGAATATTGCCATCAGCATGTTTGCTATAGGACTTCATATCAAGGCTGTAACTGAGACACAACAGCAAGCCATCTGGATAAGGAAAGAACTCATAATGTTTAAATGGATCTAGATGAGAAATTTAGGAATAGTGAAGTAGATCTGTTCAAAAATGAGTTTTGAATCCCAGTCAGGTTCTAATTTACTTTTATTTTAAAGCTGTTTTCAAGGATCAGAGTGAGGATTAGAGGAACAACTCTGAGTTAAAATAGGATATTGAAAGTGATACTCAGTCATTTAGTATTCCAGCCAAAACAGAATGTTGACAAAGAAACCTCCAGTCTTGTCAACTCTGAACAAAGCCCTGGCAAAAGAGAGATACCAAGTGGAACCAAGCCACTACACAGATCAGATGGGACCAACAGAACTTTACCTTTTCCTGGATTCTTGCATTGCTTCGTGAGCCAAGATGTGTGCCCTCCTGGCACAAAGTCTACACGTTGTTTTTCCCAAGCCAGGTGACTCATAATAAACAGCTTGCCTGGAAGCAGCCCTTCAGGTATAAAAGACATTGTTATAATCCAGCAATTCCGATAAAACATGAACTCAAAAATGTCAAAGAAATTTCTTTACATTAGCTGGATACTGTGACTGAGCGCTGTTCAGTGAAGAAACCTATTTTGCATTCCTCACTGACTGCTGTTTTCACTTGTTCTTCAAGGGCTAAATGCCCATCATCTGTCACTGGGGATCATTAGGCATTTTATTTCATTCAGTTCTATTAAATTTATACTTATCTCAGTCTCCAATCATTGAAGTGTTCTGATAGCACTTCAGTGAACAAGGAGGTTACCAGTCCACACAAATCATACTGAATCCCTATAACGTTGTCTATTCCTGCCTTTCTATACTTCACAAAACCTTCTGCATAAATTCCTTCTTTCATAAGACAAGCTGGACAAGCTAGAGAGCCAGCAAGGCTACATAGGCACCTTGGTTACTGAGGAGGGAGGACAGTTATTCTTAAGCAATCAAGATTCAAAGCTCCAGGTTTTCAGATACAAAGAATGTGTATCTCATGGCTAAAACTCTGAGATTTCACATGAGAGAAGTTAAAACTTTATTTAACTTTTAAAAAAGGAATAGCCGACTTCAGGAGAAAGGATATCCTCATGTCATATGGAACAGTGGGTAAAAAATTATTTCTGTGATTTGCAATAATTTTCATGGCAATTTTTCTTAAGTCAGAGTTTCAATCAGAGCCTAAAAGGAAGAATTTTGAGTTAGTAAACAGGACAGATCCTGAGCTAAAAGTTCTGTGTAGGGGAGTTGCAATGGTAGCCAGAATGTCTAGCTATGCTGGTGGGAGGCTATACACAAGGAGCAACCCAATGGAAGGAACTGGAAAAAACACCGTTCTGAATAAATCGCAATTTTTGAGGGTGGAGGGGAAGCTAAATATCTGGATTCTAAGAAACCATTACCCAAAATAGAAACCTCCCTATGCTGCATGTGAAAAACACGGCACTTACTTTCTTGCTGCATATTCCTCAAGTACATATCTTGTCTGAATGTTGCGATAGGACTGATCAAAGTGCTTGTGCCTCCTCTGGTAAAATGGCACCGCTACAGAAGACATACTTCAGTTTGTTACAATCAGTAGTTCCTGCAGAGAGTGAAATCACATTTAGCCATGTATTTCAGACACTTAGGTTTGGTATTTTTTGATACACAGACGTGTGTGTACAGGTACAAATGTATAAAATTCCATCAATTCACAACAAATAGAGCCATCAATTATATACATGGGTACCTCAGGCCATATCTTAACAGACATAGAGTGTGAACTATGGAATTGCAGATGATAGAGCTAAAACAGATTTTCCAGGGATGGAAATTTGGCACCTTTTGGGGCATTTTTAGGTGTTTCAGCTCTCCACTCTTCAAACCTTTTACTGTGTCCTTTCTTGCAATTTATGCTCACTGTTTCTTGTCCAGTTCACCATGACAACAAAAAATTCACCCACTTTTGCAGCAGGCTGTTGAAGATTTTGTTACCATCTCCTTCCAAGTCTCTTGTTTAAACTAAACAAAGCTGGCTTATTCAGCTCATGGGGTTTTTTTTCTAGACCTCTCATCAATTTGTTGCCCTCCTAGGGGCTTTCTCCAAAACATGGCATAGTTTGATCAACAGTTGGGTAGAAGGTCCTCAGAAACATTCAGGGAGCTCCTAGAAGCGGTGTGGGTGGGAAGAGCATGTTTGCCACTGATAGGGAGTTAAGCAAATTCCCAACCGTGGCGTTAAAAGAATCCAGAGGCGCCCACATTTCTTCGTGCTCATTAGAAATACGATCGCAACTTCTTGCAAGAGTGGGAAATGTTACCAGGCAGGTCCTGAATAGGTGCCAGCTTGTGTAACTATAGTCTGATGAATAAGTCCCATTTACAGTCTCAGCTGGACGTGGAGCTCTTTACTCCTGGGCCACTTGGCCTAAACAGTGATGAGGGATGAACTATATAAAATTAAACTCAAATTAATTATAAAAACCCCCACGTTCTATAGGCTAAGAAACTGAACATTTGAACATGGTAAAACACCTGTAAATACCATATTTCCAGCATGTCGTATTTACCAACAAAAGGAAATGCTAGTTATTGATAAAGCAGTGTAATAAACTCCAGCCGTGTCTGACTGATAAATTCAGGTATTCAAAAGCAGATGCCCCTAAGTCATGACATTCTCACATCAGCTAACTTTACTTTTCCAAGGAAAAGGTCTCTGCAGAAGGCAGATATATCTAATTTTAAGAAGTCATGAAATCTAAAGAGATGACTTTTCATAATTTATCACCTGATAGCTGCATCTTCTACATAACCTATAATTGCCTTTTTGAACCCTTTTTCAAGAGATAAGAGAATGACAAGCCACAAGTTCAGGAATGAGAGCTTTAGGAAAAGTGATAGACATTGCAAGACAAAAATAAAACAGGTTTACAACATTACTATGGGACCCTAAAGAAATATACTACCACACATCTAGAGAAATAAGAAAGTTAACATGACCCAAATTAGTACAGAGCAGTGCAGCACCTTGCAGAGACGATAGCTGGGTTACAGCTCATGCACTGCTGAGCTGTCATGTACCTACTAACTCATCACACGACATGTGTCCTATTTACATGAACACAGTTACACAGACCCTGAGCAGCCTTGGCTTCTCCTAGCTTTGGTATCTGTACATGGCATTATGCTATACCTACAGACATCAAATATTGGTTTTCTTCCTGCTGCCTAACTGTGAGACTATTGTGTATATGACATTTGACTTCCCCCTTAGTTCATACCTTAACGGGACAGTTAAAGGGATAATGTTCCCTCTTTTCTATTTTTAATTAGCCTTTTCACCTAAACGAAGGTGCAAAGGGCAAACCCATAGATTAAGCTGAGTCAGCTGTTAAGTGCTACTCATGTTTACATGTGGCCCAGTTAAATAATTCTGTGAATTTATCAACATGCAATTTGTGTGTTGCTGAGTATATAACTCCCACTGAGATCTGATGTATAAAGGTTGCAGAGTAATGCCCACGTATCTGGATGATCACAGCCTGGGTTATTTTCATTGCTGAGATAGGAGTAAACATCTTTGTCATTTACAGTTCAGCCTTTTCCACTAAATGTAAAACTTACATTTTAATTAGCATATCTCCTTCTATTAATCAGCACCCAGGGTTTCTCAAAATTCAGGTTCAGATATTTTTCACATTTACCCAAACACCCTTAGAACAGGAACAAGTGTGGCCATCCACTTCCAGCCTCCATACAAGCAATTAACTGAGCTTGTTAGCAGCCAGACTCATTTTGCCTTCTGTTAACACAGAGGGGAGCTGCCTGGCAGCAATTCCAAATGTAATAATCATCATCAGTTAATTACGATGATGCTTGCAGAGTACCTATTTAATAGTGCTGCACAGACAAGTATCTGAAGAGCAAAATCACAGCCCCACTGTAAAGCCAGCTTCATCAGAGTCTACAGAACATGTAGGATATTTTGAGTTCATCATAAGAGAAGTTTCTATTGTCTTCCTAGGAACAATGTGTTGACTGCTTTCCCAGTTTTCCACTGATACACTTTATGTGAGGTGTTTGAAATATATCCTAATATTCAGTCAACGTACTGGTAGCTGAGGTAGATAACATGATAAGCAGGTGACACCTTATCCCCACTGATGCTATCGATTTAGGTGAACCAAAATCTTATTACTGGCAGTGGCTTGAGACATAATTATACTGGCAAGTCAATTGGTGGAACTGACCCAAAAGCAAGATGTAGGTAGTGATCTGGCAGAGGTATTGGGGGGAAAAAAAAAATCCCAATGGAAAATGGAAAATTCAACAACAACAAAAAATGCATAAACAGACCAAGAGAAAGACAAATCAATTTTCTGGATAATTGCAATGAATTAAAAAGAAAATCTCAAGTTTTATTCACCAAGTTCCACTGGTATGTGACTGCAAGAGTTAGTGATCTTGCTGAACGGCCTGTGTGTCACAAACAACCCTTGAACTTGATCCATGCAGATCCTATTAAATCCCTAGATTTCAAGAAGAAGACTTAAAGTAACAAGACAAGGTGGTCCTAAAACACTTAATCACTCATCCAAACTTTACTTTTTCTGGTGAAACAGTACTCCTGCCTGTTTTTTTTTTTTTTGTCCTATTTATTTCTATGACTGTAAATGGGGACATCAGAAAGACCTAAACTCCACTAATCCATGTGCTGTATAAACCGCTCAGAAGACTACTAAACCCAAACAAAAATGTAAAGTCAGCCAAAATGTCCTTAAGGATTAATGATATAAAACACAGGTAAATTAGACTGTTCCAGTAAGTTTATACAAACATACATTTCCACACACTTATAGCAATCTATACTTGGTCATGAGCAAAAGGCAGAGCTCCCAGGCTAGGATATGCATAGTTTCATGCCATAGTAATACCGATCCGAATAGAAAGCAATAATCTAGGACCATGTGACAGCGGGTCACATTCTTGAGCAGAGAAGCCAAGGGTCTGATACAGACATTGTTAGTTTGATAAGTGAGTTAATTTAAGATTTAAAGGACAGGCAGTAAATTATAACATGATCATTTGCTTAGCCTCAGAGAGCAGGCACACAACCAAATAAACTGATGGATGGGATTGACAAATGCCATTGGAAGAAGAACATGGTTGTGCTCACTATAGATAGACACCTCGCATTCTCAGGTTCAGGAGGCTCCTGTCATGAGCAATGCACTATACAGCATGTACTTTCTCTGCCTGACGCGTCACTGCTATACCATGCAACATGCTCTTTCTTTGCTTATGTCTGTCCTTGTCCATCTGCAGAAGTGCCAAAAACGATCATGGGTTCTTGCTTGCCCTCACACAGCCTATCCTCCTCATTCTGCCTGAAAGACCGGTACATCCTGTTCCTGCGTGCATATCCTCATTCTTGATCTTCCTCTGTATCTCATTTTTCTTAAATATCTTTATCCACTTGCTATGAGTTCAGGGTTTGTCCTGTTTTTCCCATGACACAGGCATTGTTTCCTCTACCTGTCTATAGTCCTGCTTGGTGTTCTCCACATTGTTCAAAGTTAAATAGTTTTAGGAGGCCTTATTTTGCCAGCTTATGCTTCCATGGTACATTAAAGCCCGTGATACTTAGCTGATAAAATATATTTAATTGTATGTCACCTATATACCACAATGAAATATAAAAGAAAAATTTTTAAAAGCCCACCACCTTCAAGTTATCTGTTGCTTTTAATGATCAATTTAAGGAATTACCATATTGCCTCAGAAAACATGTGGTCGTTCCCAGACATTTATATCAACCCTGTAGAAATTGCGGTAGATAGTAACATAAGAACATTTTCCCTCAGGAAACTTACTGTGGTGGAAATCTTGTAAAACCAGCATGAATCGTTATACAGTTCACAGACACGGCAGTCTAAACCAGAACAGGATATAGATGGTCTGGTAGCATCTTCCTTATTTTGATAATAAACTTTTTTAAATGCTAATGTGTCTCTCCAGTCTTTTATTTCTGTGTGCATGTGTGTATCCAGATCTTACACAGAAAATTATGTTCTGTGTGTGAAAAAGGATGAACTTAAAAACCCTCATAATCTGCTGTCATTTTAAAGTGCTTCTGTCTTTCCCATTAAAGAGGTTTTTTCCTTCTGCAAAATAAGAATTCAGTTTTAACATTTTTTAACAACAGAATATATATGCTTCTGAAATTAAAAAAGTGTGTGAAATTCTTATTTGCTTAAAACCTATGGAATTCCAGACATTACTGAGCAAGCTTTGAGATTCCTTATCTTTTCTTTTCTGACATATTTAGCTACATCATAGCTGGCCTTCTGCTTTACTGATCATACTTCCTTTGTATGGGAATAGTATTACCATAGTTCCACAAATAATTTTAAACAGAAATCTAGTGGACAGCAAGTTCAGTGTGGTTCAGATCATCCCCAGAACAGCATGAATCACTTTTCTCATTAAACCAAAAAACTGAGTTCTCTCATTTATTTCTAGTCATCTGAATATCCAGTAAAGCAACATTTTCAAGCAGCTGACAATACTGGTTGTCACAGATGTGACTATTCTTTATTAACAATTTCATGTTCTGAATGAGTAGACTTTTAACATTTTACTCCATCAAATGATTCTGTTTGTAATGACATAGAGGTAAATTAAGCAATTTAATGCAATCATTTGGCTATCGCACATGTATGATTAGTTTAAATGTACAGCTTGACCTTATAATAAATAGTCCCTGAATGGTTTGCTTCACCCTCTAGCCGTAACAGTTAGTGTGGAGGCAATTTGAAATATACCATTGGTTGTCACTGTCACGATCATAGACACAATCCTTGATGTAGTTAATCACTGGCTTTGCTCTATGGCGAGTAGGTAGAGGGCAGAGCCATCCTTCCATCAAGGTCATTGTTGTGGAAGGGAGCACCAGTTCCTTCATTGTTGTGAGTCAAAAAAAAAAAAAAGTAATTTCGACTTTTCTGTGATTCTCATGATGGAAGGGAGTGGAAGCCTCCAATATGACTTATAACCCTGTTATAAACTAAGCAGCATATAGCCCAGAGAAGGTACTTCTGTAGATGCTTTCTTATAAATTCATGATCTTACATGACTGGGAATTAAATGAGGCTGAATTTGTCTGTGTTGACTTGAAACTTTGCCATCCTAACCTTCCAAATGAACACAGAGTTGCAATATGTTCTGACACATTTTTCTTTTCATTTGGTATTACATCCCTTCAACTGACAGCAGTAATGTGAGAGATTGAGATGGCAAAAGCCACCTTCCATCATCCCAACCTTCATTATCCTTCATTACGATACTTCCATTGGCTCACAGGTATTACCAACACACAGGCATAGTTTCAAGACATGACCATGATTTTCCAAGATGCTATCAGTAGTATCTAGCCGGAATTTTCATGCAGCACAAAACACATCACATAGCCTAGAGCACAAAGACACCAGAAATGCATCTTCTGAAGACATGCACTTGAGGGTATGGTAGACAAAATATAAAAGTAGAATTTTTTTCTCTAGCTACATCCTATTCTTCAGCATGCCAAATGGTTTTGCCAACTACTATAGAATTTTATGCTTAATTATTTACACATATACTTCAGAAAAATCACGTTTTGTCTCTTTATAGAGTATAAGTACCCAAGAAAGTGGCGCTGCCAATATATGTGCAATTGGAGAAGTACATATACCAATAGAGCTATGGATTGGTATAATGTAGTTCTTTACATGCAGAAAGAAACAGAGGAAATATAATACACAATAAAATCAAACTGACTATGTGCAGAATAAAATGATTCTACTATACTTTCTGTTTGTCTTTCCATAAATCAATTTGTGTCCTACTTATTGCTTGTTTTCCCCAAGAAAGGTAATTTATTTTTTACAGAAAAGCACCCAACACTCTCCCATAATCACTCTCATTTGTTCCAAACAAGAAAAACCTAGATGAAAAATGAACTTACCAAGGGATATAGAAAAATTGCAAAGCAGAGAGACTAGTCTTTCCCAGCTTAGTAAACTCCGGCTGAGGAAGACAAAAATAATTCCCCTCTCTAAAGGCTACTGCCCCTTCACTCCCATTTAAGGGCAGATGTAGTGCTATATTTAGAACTAACCAAGTGATTCTCCCAAAACTGAGATTAGCCTAATAGGCAATAAGGGTATAATATAAAGGCAGAAGAAAAGCACTACCCCATATGCAGTTTTATAGTGCATTTTAATAAAAGATAGACCTCATTTAATAAAAGATAGACCTAAACAAAAAAAAAGGTTTTAATGTTAAAAGCTGGGTTTCTTTTCTCAGCAACTCCAGGTACGTGGAAAACAGTTTAATGTCAGAAAACAATTTAAACTTTTTATTTAAAAATTATTGACATTTTAAAATAATCAGTAACTTAGAAGACCAATGAGAACACGTAAACTCCAGAATCTTATTAGTAGAGACATGAGATCCCCTTAGTGCCTCAAGCTGCAAAATGAGCCTCCCCATTGCCTCCTTAAAGAGCTCCCTGAATTTGAGAACACAGCTGCAATATGAAGGCGTAGCAACTGTATAAAAAGCCTGTTAACACGGATTTAAAGAAAGTCCAGCTCCTACTCACTGTTTCCTTCTCCATAATGTCACCAGCCAACATGAGAGAAATTTCTCTTTGTCTTATAGGTAAAGTTGGAGGAATTAATACTTGTAGAGGCATAAGTGGGCAGAGGAAAAAACACAGCCAAAGTACTTGATTCTGTGAGACACCGATGGTTCCTGATTACTGCCAACAAAAATGGAGGTTTGATGTATGTAGGGCTTCTTGATTTCTACCCAGAAGCTCCAGGCCACTACTGTGGTGGCTCTGACTTGTCAGGATGTGATGGGGTAGCAGCACTTGCTCTGCAGAGTTGGTGAGCATGGGCTCTGTCATTCTGCCCCAGTCTGGCAGTAAGTGGCCCTGCAGGGATTTGTCCTGTGCTGTAAGTCCATACAGGGGAAAGGAAGGAGGTTTAGGAACTCTGACAAGGCTTTGTGACAAGCATGAAGAAATAATCACATTCCTCTTATTCTGTATAGAAATGGGACAACACATCTGGGAAAACCCAGCTATGTGGCAGACCCAATCACACCTCATAATCTGGCCGAAAATTACTCAAATATGCAGTGAGTCACCAACAGTAGCAAATTCATTGATGTTCAAAGTACTTGAAAATAACAAGATGTTCAATTTACTTTTCAGTAGGAATGGGGTCAAGGTCGAAGTCGCTAAATGACGATAAAGATCTTCCAGTGCTTGGTATAAGAAACCTTGATACATGAAAAATTTTCTTTTAATGCTTTCTCCTTGTGTATACACATATGGGAAGCAGAGCAAGAAGTGGAAAAGCCTTTAACCAACTGATTCTTATTGTATCCACAATATTCGTCCAAGTTCCTTAAATATGTCTGGTAAGGATCTTTCCTACTTTCTTATCATCTAGGACTACCATTCGCTTGACACAGACTTCTCTCTTCCTTCTATCAATCTTAAATTATAACTCAGGCTGACAGAATTACATCTACAGAGACAGACATAGTGGAGTTAGTGCCTATGCACTGAGCATAGATGTTGCTTCAGAAGCAGCTGTCAAAGTAATTAGCATGTAATAATCCAGAGCAAACCCACTTTACTTACACAGCTCCTTCTTTTTTCTCCAATTGCATTTTCCCGTGGGAGGTAAGAAGTTGGTGTTCAGGAAAATTTTAAAGTTCTCATTACACTCTCTGCTTTTAAATTCTTGTTCTATATTTATTATCTTTAAAGAAATTGAGTAATGTACGGCGTGCTCTATCTGCCTTTACATTTGAGCTCTCGTCTATTTTAAGTGCTTTCTTCACTTGTGGGTGTGGTTGGATATCAAAAATGTGAAGGTGCATCCTGAGGGCTGTGGGGAACATGCCATAGGCAAGAACAAGCCATGCATTGGGGCCAGTATCAGATTGTCTCCAGGTAAATTAGTAAATAAATTCCCCTTCTCTTCAAAGACAAAACAGGATAGAAGGGAGAACTGTAATATTGTGTTACCTAGTGGTGTTGAAATTCAAGCAGCAGAGCACCAAAAATTATCCAGCATTTTAATAGTAAAATAATTTATTAATTCCTAAATAAAATTCCTCTCTGACACTAAAGGCATCTTTCCCCAATCCCTGCACTTCCCGAACAGATGTCCTTCCCTAAGAGGTATGTTTTTAAAGCAGGGATTTAGCGGGGTATCTACAGGATTATTCACTTAAAACTGAGCAAGTGCTAAAATCCTTTTCTGAATGTGGTATTTTAGAATTACCTCTCTACCTCACACCAGTCCCTTGATGTGGGTTGTTTAACTGATACAGGCTTAAGTAATGGCTCAACTATTCCAGTAATGGGAAAGACCTGAAACGGAGCTCAGTAAAAATATGCATTAGCTTTTTAGCTACTGGAGAAAACTTCAAAATGGTAATGAAATGAAATGTAATGGTGTTAGAAGAGGTTATGTTTTCAGCCTGTAAGAGTGTCTTAATAGTGGTCTTGTGCTTTTAGCTTTCTCCAGTTTTGAGAAAACATAATGCATCTTTGTATGAGAGCTTCTGAAGTCCAGCTTTGTTAACATGTTAGCTCTTGATTTCTTCAAATGCTTGTAACATATTTATGATTTCATATAAATTAAAAGATTGGTAGCTAGCAGTGAAGATCCTAATCTCCACAGCAGTCCAAATTATTCAGAAAGCCCTATGGTGTGGTTTCTAAAGCCATGCTAGAACAGTGGATACTGTGCACTGCTGATCACAGAGCAATTTTTTGGATTTCCTTCATGGTTACCCAGGTCCTAACACTGCCCTTGGCATTACAAATGAAAGACTAAACACTGCATGAAGACTCAGCCATCTGAAAAATTAATCACATTCTTTCCTCCGTCACTGACTTTGGTCAGAAGTCAAGGATTATCAAGTATGAGGTCCGTATATGTACCAAATGGAATGTGTCTTATTCAAAAGAGAGTATCACCACCCGGAAGACTTAATTCAAAATAATCTGTGGGGCAGTACGCCTGCTTATGAAGATTAGCTAACAAGAGAGCAGTAACAGACACACTTGACTGCTGGCAGCACTGTAAATGTGTTCACGCAGCTGAGCATAAATCCACAGGGAAAACACACCTGACTCCCTTTTTCAGGTGGGGAGAATATCACCCCGTTTCAGCTCCTAAAAAACTTAAACATTTTTCTATCTACCTCCTGCTTTCTGCTTATTTTCATTTTTCTTAATGCATTTTCTCATCCTCTATTAGAATCTTTTAATTTTCCTTTTCAGCAACAAACTTGCAAGTATTTTTAGGCTGGTTACCTGCAGCTGCAAAGTGCCAAAAATGAACCTCCCGGAAATGAGCCTGTGTGGAGATGAGACCACAGAATAGCCAAGGCCTTTGGAGAAAGAAAAGGAGGAGACATTTGCAACCACAGGAGCCTGTGCAGTTCCTGGGAGACAAGGCAACAGCAACTGCAAAAAAAACCCACTTGCTAGAAGCTGTTTTAAGCAGCCAGTCAGGGTTTTTCAACTGGCAGTTCAAGAGAGCTAGACCGAGCTGCATCCAGAACATCAGACACTTCTAATATGAGCCTTTGAACAAATTCTAAAATACCTGAATATACAAAATGTTTTTTTCCCTGCAACATAAGATAAAGTGAATCTCTTAGTAAGTATCCTTATTTATGTCTAAGATGACACATCGCTGAGTTACAGTGAGTCAATCGTTTATAAGATATTTAAACATCAATGTGTCACCCTGCTGCCCAAGGACCGACTCTGGAGAACATCAGTCAGTGGTAAGATGTTACTGACTTAGGAAAGCTCTGTTTCATATCCTTCTTGATTTAATGCCTCTTTAAAAAGTTGACAGAGGGTTAGCTCAGCCACAAACAGAAAATACAGGGTTGCTTGGTGTAGCAGAATTTTCAGCTACTTATTTTGTGAGTGACTGTAAGTGGCAACAATAGTATATGTTCCACTGCTTTGGACAGCATAAAATACTCCAGAGCTGGTAACGGGCAGACAGTGATACTTTAATTAAAATTTGGGTTTCAGTCAGTGGGAATGTTTAGTAAGATATGTTTTCCTAAATTTTAGGGTTAGACAAGCAAATTACAGTCTCTCATGAGTGACATGAAGTTATATCTCAGATTTCAAATGTTGCGTTTATTTTTATTTTCATCAAATCTTTTGTTTTCTGATAAACCTTAATGAAAACAACAACACTTAATACAGTTTACTAACTGCAGTTAATTAGACAAGCCATACTATTACAAGACCCCACTGGCAGTATATCAGCTCAGTGGCATCTCTTTGCCATTAAAATGAGATCTGTTTTTCAACCAAGTGCAAAGATAAGGACCATAATGATTTTTGTCGTTACCCTGGTATATTTATTCAAGTGTCACACAATGCTCTCTGCAGATATCTGCTGTAGCAACAGTTGTCTATCAACTAATCTCAATGTCAGCAACAACAGATTAAATCTAGACACAACCACAGGTTGTAAGAGGACGAAGATAGGAACTAGCTACACTGCAGTCGTGCAGGCCTGGGAAATGTAGCTGAGACAGCTACAGTCCGAAATTCACCACTGGGTAACACCATACAAAGTCCATTTTAATGCCTTCAGGCTTCAGCAGCTGCCAGCTGTGGGAGTTACTGCTTGTAACAGCACCTACATGCAGGACTCACAGACATAAGCACAGACAGCCTAAGCACAGAATCACAAAGTCGCAGAACAGTTGAAGGTTGAAGTTGAAAGGGACTCCAAAGGTCATCTTGTCCAGCCCACGTGCTTAAGAAGGGCCACCCAGAGCCAGCTGCCCAGGGCCACGTCCAGGCAGCTTTTGTATATCTCCAAGGAGGGAGACTTCACAACCTCTCTGGGCAACAGTGCCGGTGTTTGGACACCCTCACAGCTAAAAGAAACAAACAAAAAAAAAAGGGTTTCCTAATGTTCGGAACCTCCTGTGTTTCAGTATATGCCTACTGTCCCTGGTCCTGTCCCCTCCTTCTCTTGAGCTGGCAGAGACCGAAGGCAGAGAGCAGGCACATGTATAGCACTCTCCAGCTCACAAGCTCACACACGCATTCGCTCTCTGGTCTCCTACCCTCTCTCTGGTCTAGGTCGGTGTTTGCTGCAAATGGATGCACACACTCACGCTCATCCCACAGGCACCTATGGTTCCCTCTCCAGTAGTTACATGTAGGGTGTAGGGCACCTATGCTTCCAGTCTGACTCTTACCAGCCTGACTCCGGCACCCAGTCCACTCTTGCCGGTCCTCCCAGTAACTGGCACTCAGTCCACACAGCACTCACACACGCGGGATGAAGAGGGAGATTACACAGAGAGAGAGTTACAAGAGCTTTTAAAGAAGACAGGACAGCCTGCGGTGACCAGGCATAGGGCTCAGTCAGACAAGCATACTGACCAGCCCTGTTTTGCAGAAGACCGGCCCCTTTATATCCCTTTGTCTGTTCCTCTCTTTGTTCCTCCCAGATTACCTCCCCTAAACATTTCTTCATCACTTTGCACAGATCTACCCATTTCTACTTCTCTAGTCCAGCATTCAAGATCTTCACTCATCCCATCCCAGCCTCTCCAGCTGTAATCTTATCAGTTGCAAAGTCCAGGTTATTTTTCCTGGAATAGCACATCAATTCCTGTGACTGGCAAGGTTTGTTTCTTCTCATAGTCTCCATTTGTCAGGTCTGTGTCTGTATGTTTGTTGCCTTCTCCTTTTATTGTCAACCAGATTTTAGGGACTCTTCTGTCAGATCATCTTGCTGGAATAAGTATTCTCACACTTCACTGTCCTTATCAATTAGTTCCACACATCATGTTTGTTTATGGTCATTGACTTCTTTATCACTAGTCAGTCAGGGGGTTTGTGTCTGTGTGTTTGGCTCTCCCCTTTTCCTTATCACCCCATCTCAGTCACATAATCTTACAGAAGAAAAGAAACACTCTCACACTCCACATATCCTCACACAGATAACATGGAAATTATCTGCTCTTGTTTCACAGGGTGGAAAAAAAGGAAAGGAATACATAGCAGATTACATGGCAGATCACCTGTAGGTGAGGCCAGTGTGAGAGCTGACATGAACAAGTCAAATGACATCAAGTTCAGGCATATCCCACTATTCAAGGTTATTGAACTTCGTGTGGCATATCCATCAGTTCGTGTTATGAAGGCACATAGCTATGCTGCATATAACCCATACCATGCATGATATATTATCTGACTTACATATGATCGTAAATGTGCTCTAGAGTAATAAGCCTTTAGTATATTCCTGGAAGCATGTAACTCTAATTAGAAAAATGGGATTGTTTGTTTTCAGGCCTAAACGAGTCACATCCAAAACAGCTTGGAGGAATGATACAGTGGAGGTCTGACCAAGTTCCACTGTAAACAGGCAAGAACTGTTGGAAATGCAGCCCAGGCATGATTTTCTCTAGGAATGATACCAGCTGGACACTTTAATTCCTTTTCCTCACTGCTGCTGGGTTTCTTTGATTCTTTGGTTGTTAAAAAGGATTGAGGTCACCACAGGTAGGTACAATGAGAAATGTGCTAAGACTGCTAGTCCCAGACAAGCCCCAAATTTACAGAGTTTAAACAGATAGCATTTGGCATTTTTTAGTAACAACAAAGGAGAAAACTACTGTTCTGCAGAAGTGCCCATGAGTCACACTGATCCTTCTCCAGCTGCTCCGTAGTTTCTTCTCCAGGTCTTCAAGAGCAATGTGTAGTACATAAAACATAGCAACATTTCATTACAGAAAACACACTGAGGAGTCCTACTTGATTATTCCATCCCATTCCCTAACTTCTGTTTCTCTCCATAGTCCGTACTCGGGTGCTTCAGATCAAGCTATATTTGGAGGTCACCAGTTCTCACCATTACCATTACTGCTCTTCAGTTACTGTACAGCTGCAAGTGCTCCTGATGGGCAGGTTTTGCTGAATACTTTGTCCATGCTATTTTACTGATTATTTACTCTTCTCATCCTTGGTATTCAGTTGTCACAAAACCAGTCACGCACTTGCATCCTTGGTCCTCCAGTTACAGACCCATTTGATTTCAAACGGTGCTTTTACCCAAATAGAGACTGTAGGATTCCCCACACAAACACTCTTCACATTCAAAGGCATCTTAGACACGTTATTAATATTTTATTTTTTTCATTTTTCTTCTTAAGTCATATATCCTGTGCCTTGTCTCACATGTTGATCTTGCTGAATATTCCTCTGCAACTACATTTTTATCACAAGGTAGTATTAACATTACTGACTCAAAAACTTTTACAGATATAAGCACATACATTCTGATTCCTACCTTACTGATATCTGAATCAAACATTTTTTTTTCCATTATTCTTCATTTTAATCTGAGGAAGTTACAGGTTCCAGTAATTTTTTTTCTATTCAGGCAGTATAAAGCCTGTTTCTTTCATTCTGGATTTCCATTACAATAAGGCAGCATTAAGTACCACACTGGATTCTGGTGTAACATATCCTGAATAACAGGTAGGCAGATTCAGAGAGCTCCAAGACTAAAAAAGGGCTTTCTTCCAGCTTAATAAATATCTTGAGGTCCAGGTCACATAAGAGCAACACAGTACGTTAAAGCTTTGAATGCTTACGACAGCTGTTCTCCCTCCCTGCCTCAGTGGCCTGTCTGGTTACACTCATACCCAATCCCATCCTCTGGCAGTGTTCCCCAAGTGACACAAATACTACAGCAGCAGAAGAGAGGAAAAAAATCTTGAGCTGAGTGTGGTCGTCAGCGTGTCTGGGCATTTATGGCTGAACAACAACGACAGCAACATCACAACATTACAATATCACAGATTGCTTAGGAGAGCATGGGGAGTGACAGATCATTGCCCCCTTCCTGACAAAAGGATTGAAATCATCTGCTTGGGGTTTCCAATGTGTGGAAACTCTTGACTGGAAACATAAACTTTGAGGCCAGAAGAATCATCATGATCTTCTTATTTATAGCTCACAGTCTATTCAGTCACGTTTGTTACTTTTGTGCAGTGACACCATGCAATTGATAAAATGTGTGGTCAAAACACCACCTGGCTGAAGAGCTTATTCCATAAAAGGAAATCCATCTTAATTTGGACATATCCAGGGACTAATTCTTCCCTATTGCTTGTACTTTCCACTCTTATATCATATTTAGTGTAAAAAAAAAAGAGTGCCTTTTTTTCTTGAGTTGAAATTTGTCTAGCATTTGAAGTTAATAAACTACCTTCCATCCAGTAGTTCTTGTTGGTTTCTCAGATTAAAAAAAAAAAAAACAAACCACAAAAAACCAAAAAACAACAAAACACTGTATTTTCTCCCTCCGGAGGTCAACATCATGGCTTGGCTTCGCGGACGAAGGTTTGGGAAGGGCCTTACCCACACTTACTGCAAGCGCACTGATGGCTGAAAAGGCCAATGCGGGATAGACAAGTCCGGTTGCAAAGAGCACAGTGGAAGGTCTCCTTGGGTGGTACAGTCGAGGCACGGTTCTTTCTGCGCTGTCTTTTCTCCTAGAGACTGATTCTACGCGTGCTCTCAAAGGAGACAGCAGCGTTATGTATGGTGTGTCTCCAAATCTCCCGATTGGAGGCCAGGGTGGACCACTGATGGTGGTCAATATGGCCAAGGCTGAGGTGTTGTTTCAGGGAGTCCTTATATCTCCTCTTTGGAGCTCTTCTCTTGTGGCAGCTGGTGGCGAGTTTACCGTAGAACACAATCTCAGGGAGGCGGTGATCCGCCATCCTGGAGACGTGCCCTGCCCAGCGCAGCTGCGTTTTCAGCAGCAACTAACCCTCACACTTCACCTTCCCACTGCAATTGCTAGACAGAATATCTGTTTCTGACTGTATGATGTTGGTGCAGCCTTCTAGCACACAGCAGTCAGAATTTCCATGAACAAGGTAGAAAGGACCAAAGAATTAAAAACAGTTTGTTTGAGGAATTTTTATATTTGTTGTTTTCCAGATGTGAAACAAATGAGAGTGTTTGCTTAGAAAATATTAGAAGGAGGCAATGAAGCAACAAGGAAGTTGGCATATGTGATGACCTTGGATAATCAATCAGAGATGAGGGACAGACATAGGTTGTGATAAACATTAAGCAATAGAAGTAATAGCTTGTAGCTGTACATTACAAAAAATGAATATGTTTCTACAAGAGGAAGCTTGAAGAAAGAGGAACCTTTTCAACAGGACACCTTAGGATTATGATCTTTTCAGAAGCTTTCTGGGAAATATTAACTGAGCAACCTGCGTTGCATTCCTGTACTGTTACATAAAATCTTCAGCTTGAACTTCAGCCGTGTGCATATAGAAAGACAAATATACTTTGCAGATGTTTTTTCCTTAATCCTAGATGCTTAATCCTAGGTAGAATTAGCATAAAGATGTAAAGAGTGTAATGCTGATTGTGATAACTGCTGGTTGAGAGGCTGCCTGGTAGCTTGGAAGGTCATGTCTTCAAGGGAATCATGAAAGGAGTCAGCAAACAGAAGCATGTGAAAGAGAAAGTAAGAGCGCTGTTCTGGTTTTGGTGAGTTTAGCTGGGCAACAAAAAGAGGGTAGCTGTTTTTCTGTGGGTCTTTGATTAATTACACTTTAAACTCATGCATGATACATCTGGAATAGAAATACTGTCTCCATTTTCAGTTTTTTAAAAAATATGGCACTGAAAAGAGAGCAGACCACTACACTTGTATCTCCCTACTAGCAGAAAGGACACATGTGCAGTGTCACTCCCTTTCTAATGGAAGTATGCCAGCGATTTTCTAGCATGGTGCTTGACCTTAGAAACAATTGTGCCTCATGAGAAACACATGGAAATAGTCCATTAAAGCTCCAGTCTCAAGTGATATAGAGCAGCTGTCTCAATAGCTGGACTTATGATTTGCTGTGAGCCTTGTTCATTTTTGCTATTCCTCCTCCTCCTACCCGCCCCACCCCCTCAATAATTCTCATGAAGAAAGAAAAGAGAGATATCCAGATGTCCCGTTACTAGTGCCAGCCCACGGGATGAGAGGAGGACTAGGAAAACAGTGCCACCATCTCCCACCACTCACAGAGACACAGAGCAAGCGGAGTTACACATAACTTAGCAGTATAACTAATCATGTCATCCATCAGTCTCCTGATGGGGCTCTCTACAGGCAGTCACGCTTCCTGCTG
>NW_010405149.1:18580-28223 GCF_000710305.1 Buceros rhinoceros silvestris | reverse complement strand
TCCCTGCTGATGGAACTCACAGGCACCTGGGACGTGGTAGGCTAATGCTGGTCCTGACAGCAGCCCTCCACATCCAGCCTTTCTGAACTCACAGCTGCAGAGATACTATATTCTTTTCACGCAGCCCTTGACCTGAAATTGGGTGAGAAGATAGAAACTAGTCTGGAATGCAGCACAACACATACATTTGCTTTGTTCTTTGAATCCTTCCTAAAGTTTTATTATTTGCCATAGTCAAGTAGGAGACACTACATGTACCTCTAGGCCCAGTCTGTTACAGTCATTCTTATGTTAAGACAGGGCTCTTAAAGAGGAAAAGGTCAAAGAATTGATTTGCATTCCAAAAGCTAATGAACATTTGTTTGGTGAATGTAATCTGTTGAAAGAAAAGATCAGAAGAGGAGCCAAGTATAATGACTGATACGTTGCTGTTCCAAATCAACACCAAAGATAAAAGAACTCCCTCTAGGAAATAATTTAAATAGTAGCTGTCCAAAGACGCATGTCTCCACAAGGTGTTTAAATATAACAATATTCAGAGTTTCTTTACACATTGAAGGAAGTTTCATGGCTTGATAATTTTGGCCACCATTTACAAGACTACCAACCAGCACTTCGTTTACCATCCTTGGATTAATAGTTATATACATTATTAAAATTTGCATACATAACCATTTACACTGAAATGTCATGACAATGATTAAGAGATTAGAGCAACTGACATACCAGGAGAGGATGAGAGAGCTGGAGTTTTCAGCCTGGAAAAAAGAAAACTCAGGAGATCATATGAACATGTATAAATACCTGAAGGGTGGGTGTAAAGAAGAGAGAGCCAGGCTCTTTTCCATGGTGCCCAGGCCTGTGGGGATCTGGAGACCAGCATGGCTATAGTGTCACTGGGGCAGGGACTGATGGCCCTGGGGGGCTGAGATTGGGCCATGAGCAGGATAGGGGAAGGCTGTTATTCAATTCAAAACTACACTTGCAAAAAAAGCTGGTAAAACCTCCTTCATGCCTCTGACTTCTCTCGAATCACACTGCATAGCGTTGGCCATCAGTGAAACTGCATCAGTCAGGAAATGTCTATTGTCTTACTCATAACACAGACTATAGCTTTTTGTGAGTAAGGAACCCCAAATAACAGAGCAGGTTTCCATGGCAGCATACTTGCACTTAGACAATTGGCTTATTAATCTGGCCAATTTTCTTTTAAGGCATCATTGAACTTCTGCAATATATTATGACTCACAAACTCCAGTTTCAAATAGGCAAGTTTCAGTGAGTTATTATTTCAGTATTTCCAGTTATTTAAACCTCATGCTGCAATACACTTGGTAGGTATCAAAGTTCATATTGAATATAATATTTATAGTATATGAAATATTAGCTTGCATTCAACAGAAATTACTTCTAGCTAAGTATATCTGTGGATATGGAATTGCTAGGAAAGGCTTCTCAGGTCTAAGGAGGAGTTCCACACTGAAGATATATTTACATTGTTTATGAATTCTCAGGCTACAATTCTGCCTTCCCTGTCACACTGGAATAGCATACGACAGCAGATTAGCCCCATCCACACCGTGTAGTTTGAGGAAGAGACGAGAGGTCAGACGTGTACCAGGTGAAAGGCTGGGTGTGAGGCTGCCCCCACCAGCCTTGTAGCTGTTACTGCTACTGGCTCACTAAACCTGAGCCCAAGGTCAAAGACCTTCCTCAGCATGAGGGAGCATTAGACCGTTTTCCAAAGGTATCGTCATAGACAGCCTGCCCTCTGAGCTGCGAGAGAGTCAGCCGTGGATCTCCATACAGCTTGAGACTTAGCACTCTGCTCTGTGTCTGCCCATCCCCTCCTCTCAGCCTCACGCTCTTTCTGTTTGGGAGCTTCTGCACCACAGCTCCTCCTATGTGGTATTAACTGCTCCATGGATTAATAAAGGGATTAAATCTTCCCTTTCCAAATGACTGGTTTTTCACACTGGGCCCAGTCTCTCTAAAATTTGAATAGTCAAATATCAAATGGAAATAGCTTAACTGGAGAACATAGAGGAGCCCAGTCCTGGGACTTGACCCTCAATATGGGCAAGGAAAAGATGTTCATTTGTCACAAACATCAGTACTACTCCAGTTCAAGAACTTCTCCTAAAACTCAAAATCATTGTGAAAAGGATATTTTCTGTCTAGTCTAGAGCGGAATCTAGTTATGATACAAAGGTCCTCTCACAAATAAGATCTATTTCCTGAAAACCTTAACAGCATTTACCTCAGCCCTTGACACCTTTCCTGGGGAGCTGAGCTAGGACAATTATGGGTCAGTGTAATGGTCTTTTAGGACCACTCCAGCTGCTGTAACTCCAGCACTGTACTTCAGATATTTATTCTGAAAGTCTTTTTTTTTCCAGGATAATTTCCTTCAGAAAGTGTTTTAGCCCCTATAGGCTGAGAAACAAAGTGAAAAAAAAAATGCAGAGCTTCCCCAGGATTTACAGAGCTAAAGATCTTCCCCATTCTATACATGACTCCTGAGACAGTGTAAAGCCAACCTAGGCTATCAAAAGACAGAGCTGCAGAAGGAACACTGGTTATAGAAGCCAAAGAACAACATAAAAGAAGCTGAAGACTGATAGAAAATAATACAGACGGATATGATGTAAATTAAAAAAAGAGGAAAAAGCAGTTTATCAATCGCTTTCACATAAAAATACACATTCTTATTTTAAAACTTTTCTTCCTCTAAAAACAGTAAACTGAAGAGAAAGATTTTCGTGGCACAGAAAGCCATGATACTACATCACTTGCCTTTTTTTTTTCCCCCACTAAATTAAAAAAAAATAAATAAAAAGAATAAAAAAAAAGGAGGGGAAAAGAACTAAAGGAAAGAGGAGTATGAGATCATGGTTTTACAGTCAAAGTTTAAAAAGGCTTCTTTCCCAACAATGCTCTTTTTATTTTAGCCAGACTTTCATTTGTCTTCCAATATCTCTACCTTGGGAGTTTCATGCCATTTTTAAATAACCCTGCTGTGCAGCATAATAAAAATAATCAGCCTATCCTTTATGAAATAAGTGCAAAATAACCCTGTCATACAACTTCAGGAATACTCAGTCTCCATCTCTTATGATCCTCTCTGAAGGCACAGATAGCACAGAAACTCATCAGAAATTGCTTTCACTGAGGTTCATTTTAAATTGAAAAACGGCATCCAGCCATTCAGGCACTCTTTTGAAAAAGGAAAGTTCTGTAAAACACATTTGCCAGAGGAAGCTATTTCCTTCTTTCTTTTACTTTTTATTTTTTAAAAGCAAATTTTTAGACAGCTAGAGCCATATATATTCTGGCTACCCGTCTTAATCCCTCAGGGTTACACTCAACAACCTAAGTCCAACTGAAATGCAAATTTGGCTTGCTAAATTAATTTGACAGATGGGCTAGTAACTTGGATATAGCCATAAAACCTTTCAATTTCTCAAGCCACTTCCTCTTCTTTTCCTAGTACCTATGTACAACAAGCAGTTCATGTCTGGACATGGTTACCGTTTTAGTGATCTGGCATAAGAGCAGTTCTGTCAAGACAAAATACAGATTTACATGTGTTTGCCTCTGACAGACCTTTTAGTGCTGCTGAAATGCTTCCTGTTTTCAAGGTTACCTAATAGGCCTCTTAACTTATGGGTAACTTCACAGAGTAATAGCGATATCCTTGAATCATTTACCGATGTCTGCAGTGTACTCTGCAAAATAATGCAACGATTCCTTTAGAACAATGCAAGACACAGAGGGGTACAAGAAGGAATGGATGAGTCCTCCTCTCCTTTCTTTTTTATGTTTGGGATACGCTTATGCTGCGTTATCAAAATGCTTCTGCACATAATGCAAAGTAACTGTCTGTAGAGAGAGACACAGAGACAAAATGTCAGCAGGAGGAAAATGAACACACAGTGATTTCATTTGTGATTATTAAGCTCTGTAGGGAATCTTCATATCAGCTTTTATTGCTTTTTATTTCTCAATCAACACGAAGTTTCCCTTGGTGCTGCTCAGTGCAAACCACTACCCACTAGATGGGGCCCCAAGGCAAGAAGTTCTCAGCTCACAAAACCGCATCCACCCTTAGAGGCTGAATTTCCAGATGAGAAATATAATAAGAACAAAAAATGGTCTGAAATACCAGAACCACAAAAGAGTTTAAGAGCTCAAGAAGAATTTGGAACTGAGTTCATAAGGGACTTGAAATGTACTAGCACCTACACTGGAAGGAAAGCATAGACCTTTTACCCCTAAATTCTTGACTACTAAATACTTAAAACCCAATATTCTCTTAAAAAAAAAAAAATTAGAAAAAAAGCAGCCCCTGTATTCTACCAATAAAATTTTGAAGATTTTCACATATCTGTGTCAGACTACACAAAACTACAGCTTCACTTACCCACAGGGGAGGTCATGAACAAAATTATGCAATACAAACAGCATCATGAATTTCCTCCCTTTTGGTCCAGTCAACAGCAATGCCAGCATTCCTCAGGAAAATCCGTTTCGAACAAGCAACAGTCCTTGGAGACTTTTCAGCTATGGCTCGATCTGCTTGGCACTCAGCCTTTCAAAGAAATGCATCAGCCTCTCTGCCTGGTTTCTGCTTCATTGATCCACACCTAGAAAAAATGTCGATCTTCACATAAAAAATAAGAGACGGGATCAAGAAACAAAAATCTCTGCAATCCAAAGCTAGAGCCAAAATCACTGATGCAAGATAACATTTTGGTTTGTATTCACTTTGACCCCAAACTGTTTTTCATTTAATCTGTTCAAAGCTGATCTTCAGCTGATGATTTACTATCTTGTAGGCAACTGTCCTACAATGTGAATGTAGACAGCTCATTTGTACCCGAGCTCAGTACTATGAGCTGTTTTTACTGCCAGGGGAGAAAGCCACTTCACAAATGCAATACGTCCCATTCGGAAGTAAATGTCTAAAATCTGTCCTCATGTAAAATTTGCAGAGGACTTTGAGGTGGTCAAAATGGCTCAGGGGAGACACATTTTCTCAACTTTGGGTTTAACAACATGTGCAGTAGCCTTCTGAAGTAAAAAACATGAGCTTTTCTCTCAACTCAAAATGAGAATTTCTCTCATTCATCAGATTTGCAAGGCAGCTTTACAACCATCTATCTGAAACCATCTGATTGTTTTCTGGGAGCTGGAGAGGTATCAGAAGTGACAAAATTTCAGCTTTTAACTTAAATGTATAAGCCGAGAGTTACAAAGATAGGCCAGAAAGTGCTAATTGTAAAAGATTAAAAACTTCATTTGCAAGTTTTGTGGGATGGGAAGTTATTAACATGGGAAATCTCATGCAGCAGAGAAAAACATAAACCTTGAGCCTTGAAGTTAATTATTCCAGTTATTGTTAGACAACACTGTAAACTATCCTACAAAAGCTTCTATTAACTCTACAGCCTCTTTCTCTTCTTATGAAAAATGAGGCTTCTGTTGCTTACCATCTTAGAGGAAAATCAGTTTTTCACATCAGCTCTGCACAGCAGCAAGTGTGGTAAGGAGCACCAGCCATGCTGGATGAAGACAACCTAGACTTGCTCATGCCAAAATGGACAACAGGCAAGTTGAGGTTGGCTGAGTTGTTACCCTGTTTATGTCTGCCTGAATCAGACCTTGGAGCACCAGCCTTCCCCAAAACCAGCTTCTGAAAGCAGAATACATTGGCTACTCATGGACTTCAGAGGAGATTCCCAGACATGGTAATTCAGTCATCAATACTGTTACAGTGTCAGAGTGCTCCTTAGCACTCTTTTGGACTAGGACACATGGTACTTCCCCAAACAATTCCTGGGTACAGGCAGAATTCAGCCTGAGTAAGGCATCGTTGCCCACGGAGGTTCAGATGTGGTCCTCCTGTTCTGTTAGCTAAGATTGCTTTATAGGGCACACATGGAGGTGGCAGTAGTTCCAGGGATCAGACACACCAGCCATTACCATTTTATGAGCACATACATATAGCCGGTAAGCCCAGAACATGGCAGATTTAAACAGGGAACAATGCTGAGAATGAAAAACCGCTAAGCAATACTGGTATTTGGGTGAGGTCAGGGTGAAAGATCTGCACCACAGGAGTAGCATGGAGGTGAAGCAGGTTGTGCATGCTAAGGCAAGGTCATCAGCAATCTTGGAAACCTGTAATTGGAGCAGGGGATTACCTGCCATAAGAGAATTGGCAAAATTAAAATTGAAAAATGGAATTATGCAAATTCAGGATTCAACAGGAGCAAAGAAACCTAAACAGACAAGACTTTCTACGTCCACACAGGCTGGCACAGGAGAAGGAACATGAGCTGCAGGTACCAGAATAGGAAAGTGCTTCTGAACGGGTAGGCATGGGGAGAGCCAGTGGTTTCTGATGACACTAAGTCTTCCTCTGGAGCTGTGCAGGGCAAGTCCAGATTGAAGAATGTTTTCTCTTTTCTTTACAGTTCTTTCAAATTAGACTAACCTCCCATCTAGTAATTTAAAGAAGGGGGAAGGAGATCTATTACTTCATCCTCATGTAAGTTAAAGTTTTCTTTGCTGCCTCCTACACTTCATCTGCCACTGCTTTAATCTGCCCCCTCTCCCACTTGCACGTGGTTCTTTTACAGCTCTGTGTAAGGAAGATATTCCTGTGTCACCTGCTTGTCTCACTTTGCCGTGGTCACTTTCTCACATGCCGCGAACTGTTCCTTTTTCCCAATGCATCTTCATACATTCTTTTCAGTAATCATTTAGCCAATCAGTCAAGCAATCATTTTCCATGTTTACGTAATCCTCTTTGAGGGTTTTTTATTTTCCAAGTTACTTTTCTGCTGTGCTTTATTAGACCATAGCATGCTTAGTTCTCTCTCCAAAGCTCAAAATGAGAATTACATGTGAATGGGTGAGCCCATAAGCTCTTACACAGCACTCTCGTGGTAATTAGAAGTATATACGGTTAGAAATGTGGCATCTTTGATCAATTTATCCAGAAATCATTCAGAAGCCCTGCATGGCTGAAGACGCTTCAAGAACTTTCAAAATGTATCTAAACGCACATTTCAGGCACTGAGATTTTAGTATCAACTGAATAAAGAAATCAGGCTGATGTTCACCCTCAGGCAGAATAGTAGCAATAGTACTACCTTAAAAAACTTTTCATAGCTTCCATAGCTGCAGAATAAGCAAAAATTAATCTGATTTCTTCTTGTGCTTCCTAAATTAACAAAGAGAACAACTGATCATTATCTTTAATAGCACCCTTTAACTTAATGAAAGACTTCTCATGTTTCCCACTCAGAGTTTCATTTTCTAGATTAAACATAGCCAGTGCTCTGAAATTTTCTTTATTTCCTAAAGCTCATGTTCCCTTTGCTGACCTATGAATTCTCCCCAGTGAGTCCACACTTCCAGTCAAGGACAATGCTTGAAAGCAGGTGCAGGGTTTTAGCTGGCCTCACCCTGCCGAGAACAGAAATGCAATCGATCCGCATTCTACAAATAATGCTGCTGTTCAGACTTTTCCTGAAATGGCAGATTTCTCTTTGGTACATAACAGAATCACACCATAACCCAATATCCTTTGCTTTCCCATACCACCCTGAGGGACTTGGTGAGATGCTGCCACCTGGTCAGCTGCTCCCTGCCTCCACTTCACATGCCAATTCTCAGCCACAAGAAGAGCATTTTGTGCCATTCATTACTTTTGATAAGGTGCGAGGGAAACATCCTGCTTTTTGCTCCACTTAGGAATAACCCACAGTTTTCATGTTTTACCCCAGGTCCCTTACTTTTTGCAGTATCTATTCACTGCATGACTCCATCCCCAGAAGACGCATGCTGTGACACTTTGCGCGATTAAACAGTTCTGAAGAGCAAACTCCTCCTTGCTGTCATGAAGTTGATTTTTATTGCTAACCATGGCATATGGGAATCTAGACAAACTCAGTCTCTGTGTGGGTGATACAGAAGGTAAAATCTGAAAAGGAAACAAGAAGAAACCAGTACACTTGTTACTACAAGACAGAGACAAACATGAGACAGACCAAATGGTTAAAGCAGGCATATATAAGGCACCCAGAATCTTGTCCAAGTAGTTGACATGACACAAATTATATGTCATTAAAAATAAATGAATAAATAAATAAAACTTACTTCAAGTTACACATCACCTAAACTGTCTGGGAACAAGATGGAAGAAAACTAGCCTTTCATTACGTCCAGGAGATGAGCAACTTTGTTCTGGTGATCTTGGGGAAGAAAACTCAAAATTCAAAGGCTTTCAGAGTAGTATGTTCAGGTCAACATCCTGAGCTCACTTTGGGGGCCTGCAAAACCAAATAGGCTACAAAGCATGTGAGTTGTATGGCATGTAAGAGGCAAGGCAGTCTCAGGTCTGTCTCTCTGAAAACTGCATGACTGTAGTCATAGCCTGAGGTAGCAAAAGCAAGATCTGCATCTACCAAAATATTCATTCTGTTTGTTACAGTTTTGGATATACTAGGCTCTCTGGTTAAGAGACTTCATGTCCTCTTGTTGGTGCACTTTCCAGTTCTTCTACATTTATTATTTACCGTCTGTGTGCTACCTCTCCATGACAGCACTGCAGTCAGCTTGTCCATATCTGTCTTGCAATTTCCCACACATTTTCAAAGCCATTCTGAAAGAGAAGAAAGGTGATGCCAAGGCATTTCATTCAGTTCTAACCTGTTACAGCAAACTCCTGCAGAAAACACATATTTTTAATATGTCATTAAATCAGATTTTGTCCCTGAGGTATTTCTCTTTCTGTGCTCGTTTGCAAATAAGGCGCCAATGTGGCACTGACATATGCTTAGTTTCCACACAAAATAATCCCACTGAACCCCACAGGTGAAATTCAGTCCCATTACAGTAAAAAAAAGGCTTGTTCTCCTTTGACTCACCTGGGTACAGCATTTCACCGAAAAGACTGTTAGCAGAAATGGTTAAGCTAAGCACAAGAGTTTGGTGATACACCAGCTATTCTAGTTAAGTTTTGAGGATACGTATTCAGGAAGAAAAGTAATGCATGCATACATTACTATACAATACTTTCTAAACATTTTTGAAGCTATTCACATGCTGAAAAAAATGTTACGCAGAAAAGTGATGACTTGCTTATGGTTTTAAAGAGTCAGTGTATTTTATGTAAGATGCAATGACCCCATTGAACAGCAGAGGACATTTAGTCACCCCAGTTTGTCTCTTGAATGGTATCCAGACGGAAGAACAGTGGAAACAGTAAGGAAACTCAGCCTGGGGACGGGGGGAGAGAAAGGCCCTTTTGTGTGGCAGCAGTCAGAATCCCACACACTCACTTTCACACATAGACAACAGAGGAAGGGTAAAATTTGTCTTTTCTGTTTTTTCTAAAATTTTTCCAAGGTCTGCAACACAAAGTTCTTCCCAGGCAAGCTGTCAGCAAAAAGGAAGCATCCTGCATGCAGAAGCCCAGCTTGGGAGATTAGCGACATCATTTACCACAAATCCGACAAAGCAAGAGAAACTGCTGTGAAAGGACACAGCAGAGGAGAGAGAGGTCTGAGAACTGTGTAAGCAACTAACAAATACAGCTGCCACTTTAATCATTGCACCAAGTTTCCAACAA